>NC_087513.1:3426988-3707091 GCF_963921805.1 Phalacrocorax carbo | reverse complement strand
AGGAATAACCTGTCTGGATCCCACCTCCCCCCCGAAAGTTCAGGCAACCCAATAAATGGGTTCTTGTGTGAGAAATTAAGGGAGAAAAGAGAGAGAAGGGAGGGATGAAAGGAGGGAGGAAGGAAGGAAGGAAGGAAGGAAGGAAGGAAGGAAGGAAGGAAGGAAGGAAGGAAGGAAGGAAGGAAGGAAGGAAGGAAGGAAGGAAGGAAGGAAGGAAGGAAGGAAGGAAGGAAGGAAGGAAGGAAGGAAGGAAGGAAGGAAGGAAGGAAGGAAGGAAGGAAGGAAGGAAGGAAGGAAGGAAGGAAGGAAGGAAGGAAGGAAGGAAGGGAGAAGGGAGGGAGGGAGGGAGGGAGGGAGGGTTGGGTTGGTGGAAGAAAGCTTTTAATTTGTTGAAAATGAATTAAAAGCTTTTCTTTTGTTGTTCATTTGTTGGCATGAGTGTGCTGATCCCTGAGCCTTTGCCCTCGCTGAATGCAGAGCTGGGGTTTGCTCAGCTGGGATCCACTTCTCACCACATTTCAGCAGCCCAGCCCATGGCCGTGAGTATGAAGCCAAGCCCAAAACGTGAATGTGTGCTGACTCTCCGGAACACTAAGGGAGCTCTAGGGCATGTATTGTGTGTGTGGGAAAGCCTGAGCTTGGGAGAGGGCTTCTGTGATGTAGATGTGAAATGAACTTGCTTTGACCACTTACATGGTCTCCAGTCTCGTGCTTCCACTTCACCTGAATTCCCTCTCTCTGCCTCTGTTTGGCCACAGGAACCAGCAATCACAGCCTGGGGCATTTTTATTTCTTTATTTTTTTTAATAAACTTTATTCTATATTACAAATAGGTTTTTTTTCTTTTTTGTTCTGGACTGCAAAATAGGAATGCCTTATATTTACATACACAGGTATACAATTAATTATAACAAAGGTACAGAAGCTTTGCCTTTACCAAGTAACAACGGGATTCCAATTTAAATAGTATAGATTTTATTTATTTTTTAACTAGGATCAATTCAAAAGAAAATCAAACCAACAACAACAACAACCTAAGAAAAAGGATCCCAACCTCCTTTCTAATGCTGTCTTGACATCTCTTTGAGGCTGTTAATAACACTGTAGTGAAAGGATATGTCATTACACTGATTTTGTATTTAAGATGGAAGCTTTAGCAAAACAGAGAATGAGACTTCTGGCTCATGTGTATGTCCAAGACACAGGGTCAGACACTAGGAAGGGCCTGTCTTGTGAAGTTAAATAATCCAGTTGCCTCTCGTCTTGATTCCTTGGGGAAAACACTGGGAGCATTTAGCTAGCACCTAATCTCTCTGCTTCCTTACCCCACTCTGGGCTGGAAAGTTGGTTTTCTCCAGGGACTGGAGAAAGAGCAGCATAAAAATTTTAAGTAACACCAAGTTTCTCTTAAGATGCTTCAGAAAGGACTGCAAGCTTGGACATGTGCCTTGATTTCTCCAACTGGCTCTTGTGTCTCAGTCTATCTGAAAGTCAACAGCAACCTCTCCTACCGGGAAATGTCGCCCTCAGAGTGAAGGAGCCACCCCAGACAACACCAGCAAGAGAAAGGAATGCTGAAAGAGCCTAAAAGTCCTGGTTTTCCCTGTTTTCTACACCCAGGTTCACTTTACTGAGCTTCGCTGAACACTGCTCTCTGCTGTGAGTGTCTTTGAGGTGATCTGTTTCCAAGCAGAAAGAATTTCTTGAGGTAAACTCTCCATTTTTAGAACAGAAGATTAACACACAAAAAAAAGGAAAAGCCAATGAACAAACAACAACAACGACAACAACAGAAATCACACACGTGACAGGTTGATTAGACTAAGCAGCTTTATATCCTTGCTGGGGTTTTGTTTTTTGGTGGTTTTATTTGTTCCAAGTGTAAATCTTTCCTTTCTCTTTTCTTTTTTTTTTTTTTTTTGTTTGACATCCTTCTAGAAATTAATTCGTTGCTGTAAGCCTATGTACCCTTGGGTGCTTCTCTAACAGTGTAGTGAACTGAGCCACCCCAAACAAAACATGGTTGACAAGCTCCGTTTTCAAAGTATTCTCCACAAAACTGTTATCCCTGTAAGACAACATAACTTTTTTGGAGGAAGGGGCATTGCACAGTGGCAGAAGTGAGGGAAAACTGCAGGACTCCATGGACCCAACGATACTCTGAAATGGGAACAGCATTGGGTACAAAGCAGGAAAACTCAGGCTGTGAATGGCCAGGAGGCTTAGGTTTACACCAAGACATTGAGGTTCACTCACTCCACCAGTTGCCTACTCCACAGCAAACCAAGTTTGGATGGAAAGAACGAGGACATTCCAAGACCTCCACCTACCCTGGAGGACCACTCTTTTACTACTCATCAGATGCACACAGAAAATTGTCCTGGCATCACTGAGGCTTCGCCAATACTTCTCTACCCAACTCATGGTGAGGCATCTGCCAACACAGAAACACAACCTACAATGATCGTGTAAACCATCACTAGCTTGGAGAAAGAAATCTGAACCTGGGTGCCTCATGTCATCTCAGGAGAGAAGGTTACCAGAGGTTCAGAGGAATTTAGACAAGAGCACTGATTTGAGAGCTGGATATTTATACTGATTTCCTCATTCAAGGGTGAGAGATATGCAAACTGGGATTCCTGGATGCAGTTCTTGGTGAGCCACCCAAAACCAGCACAAGCCTGATGCAACCAACATGCACATTTCTGTACTGTGCCTTCTGTCTGGCTTCTTCAGCCAAATGGTGAACCAAGGAAAAGAAAGGGACTAAAAGCACCTTCTTGGGACTGGTGGGGTTACGGCAAAGGCATATCTGTTCACAGCGTCTTCCTACATCAGCAATGACCACCGCAGAAAACAACAGATTTCTACAGAGGAGCAAAACTCTTACACACTAGAGCCTGCCCCCGGAGTTTGGGAAGCAGGACCAGTTTTCTTCCTCTCTCTCATTCCTTTTACAGTGCCAAGCAATATCTCCACGCTATCAGATACATCTGCTTCATGGGTAATCCTTCTACGGGCAGCTGGGAAATGTGAAGCATGACTTGTTTTACTGATGCCTTGGTGATGTGAGAGAGTAGCCCTGGTCACCTCCGGCAACCCAGAATTTTCCTTTTGGTGTGAGATGGCCCTTGGACTTGAGGGTCCTTTGTGGAAATGCAAATGTATGCCCCAGTAAGAGGAGCCCTGGGACTCAGCCCTTTCAGGATTCTAATCTTCCTTCGAAAGTCTTCCGCATAACAGTGTCTCTTTCCAAAGCACTTCATTAGAGCCTTGAGGAAGGACAGATCTACATTTTGTGTTTTGGCTTACTTTTAAACAGTTTTCCTCTTGATATTGGCTGGTTTGTGCTTGGGTTGTTGTACCATAAAAATCCCAGCCTTTAGGAAATGTCGAAGGGATGTGTAACCTTCGTGTTGGCTGACTCAGCAGTGAGAGTAGCCACTGGACACTTAACACCCTATATCTATCAGTTTTCAACAAAATTATTAAAAATAATCATGACAATTATGTAATTTGCTTGGTCTTGCTCCCTTCATGGTCAACACCTCCCTGTGGGCTAATGCACAAGGTCTGGAAACTTTGGTAATCACTTTTCAGTTAAAGCAAATACCAACCAAAATTCTGCTAGTAAATCTTCTTCATGTCATAACAATTTTTTTATGGTGTCCAGTGTCAAAGAGGACAGCTACAGTGGTGAAACTACAGGTGAGAAAATTGGCATAAACCTCTTGCCTAAAGGAGCAAGGCTGGTGTATGCTGGATTGGACTAAACCTTCAGATATGTTCAGGACAGAATGAAGAGTAGGAAGAGAAGGACTGGGGCATGTTGGGAGAGGAAGGTGCCCTTGAGTGGCTGCATTTCTACTTCTCGGTAGTTCTCCTGTGCTGACTGTTCAAGCACTAACAATTTCTAACACCTTCTTCCAGGTAACATGCAACTGTTCCCACAAGTGTTTACCAGAAGGCTCAATCTGCAAAAGCACATGACATGATGGATTACATCTCATATCACTGTGTCATTGATAGGTGAGTACATTCACAGAGAGGTCACGATGTGTTTGCAGAGGGACTGTTCATCTTTTGTTCCTCTAACCCAGATGCAAAGTCCCAGAGCACACTCTTCAGCGAAGAAATAACCTTAGCTCTCTCAGTAGGACCACAGAGCATCTTCATGAGTTCTCTTTCCCCATTTCTGATGGTGCTGCAAGTGCACCATTCATTGCCTTGATTGCAGTGTTTGAGAAATACCCATAAAGATCAGCCTATCATCTGGCATATTCTGGATATTAGGAGCCTGTCCACTGACTTCCAGGGACTTTGGCTGCAGTTCTTTGTGTGGCTTGAAAAAGTGTGGAATACCACCTATCGGGCATTTTTGGTCAAGTGTGGAAAGGGAGGCAGGGAGAAACAAATCAAAGCAAGAGGAAAAGAACGCATCCATGTTGTACTAGGGCTCATTCTTCTGCTTGTGTCTTTGTTTTCAGTTGTATTTTACATGCACTTAAAAAATAGTTAGTTCGACAGGTGAGGCTGGGAAGAAAGATGCCAAGACCTCTCATAGACTGGGGGATGCTGGGACAGTGGTTGGAAATGGGGAGGGAACTGAAGGGGACAGGAGAGGAAGCCCACGCATTTACATCACAATTCTGGCACATTTTCCAAGCGAAAACCAAAAGCAGCTCAAACACCAAATAAAGAAAAACAAAACTAAAAATGAGGAGATGAAAGAGAAGCAAAATACAGATTTTCTTTCAAATCCTGGGGGAAAGAAGAGGATGGAGAGAAAATGGAAATGCCTAAATGGGAACTTAGGAAGGGTTAAGACACCAATCTCATGGCGCTTTCCATTTCCCCATAGTGTTTCATTCTCAGTGTCTCTGAGGTGTTCAAGTTTTTCTTGAAAAAAAAAATATATATATTACAGATGAAAAACTCCGTACCAGCAAGAAGAAATAAAATAACAATGGAAAACAACCACAATAAAACAAAAATACAGCCCTGAAAACACCAAAAGAAACAGGGTGAGTCTCAGCTTTCCCCTGTGGTGTTCCTCTGACTTCAGTAACAGTGCAGGATTACACCAGTTCACTTCGATACTTTTTTGTTTTGTTTGTTTGTTTTAAAACAGCTTCTTCTTCCTTACATGTGCGCATGTCCAGGCCGTATAGCCCATCACTCATAACCACTTCCCTCCAAGCCAGCTATTTTTCCTTAGACTCCTACCATCCAGCTGTGAGTACAAGGCATGACAATAGGGTCCATATTTATCTTCTGTGGCACTTTGTTTGTCAAAACCTTTGGTTTCTTCCTTTTTTTTTTATTTTTTAATTTTCCTTTTTTATGTACTTATAAAAAATATTGTGTTTGTGTTGTTGTTGTAATTTTCTTACTGCTGGCTCTGGTGGGACTTCCACCCCACTTTCACAGCCACAATCAATGGATCTTGAACATGCGCCGACATTACTAAATGGATCAACAAAACCATGGCAGAACCAACCAAACCCAAATCATCCCCATTGCGCAGGCCTCTTAAAAATGCTGAGATGTCCATAAGGTGCATGATGAGTCCATCAGCTCAGCAATCGAACAGAAAGCAAGCAAAATTAAAAAGGAAACAACACACGCGCACACAGATACACACACACACACGCACACGCACAAAATAATAATAATTATAATCAAGAGAGAAATGTCTGGGGTTTTAAAACCAAGACGTGTCCCTAAGTTTGCTGTTTCAATATGAATCTTGTGATATTCTCCCCACAGACACACCCAGTTTTGGACTGCTGTTCTTTAAATGGTTTTAAAAAGACTTGCCTACATGTGTACCTGCTTGGCTGAACGAAACCCGCTTGCTGACTGACTCCTGTTTGCACCACATCCCCCATTAGACACACTCATGGTCTGTCGCTCTGAAGAGGTTCTGGTTTGCTAGCAAGAGGCATGAATAAAACCAAATGCAATCATTCTGTAATCAATTTACACACCCTGTCTTTACCCCTTCCTCCCTCCAGGTGCAAAGTAGATCCAGGCTGTAGCTCTGAAGAGGGTGTGAGATGGATGTGGGCTGATTCTCCATGGCGTCAAGCCACTCCTCCATCTGCTAGTGAGCTCTCTTCACCACTGGTGAGATGAATGCAGACCCAACTCTCGCCTCCATGGTGTACAAGATGCAAGGTTCTCCAGACCCTGAGGGTCTCCCACTGCGCCGAGCCACGGTGTTATCCAGGCTGGCAGCTGTGTTTTAAAAATCGCCAAATGCAGAAGAGATGCAGGAGCTCACTCCCCTTTGGCTGCCTGTGAGACAGGTTGAGATGTTCTGGAGGAGCTGAGCAGAGGATAGGACAGGGTAACTACCCACAATCGTCCTGTGGTGACAGTGCTCTGTGAAGGGATAGGAAGGGCAAAGAGAGCACAAATCCTTCCCAGACAGCAACTGTGCCTTCAGCAAGGCCTGATGGTTCCAGAAATGGAGAAGAGGAAAGGCCAGGAGTTGGCACCAAAAGGCAGATGAGCTTACAGCGGTTCAGAGCCCTCCAGAAGACATGCAGTTCACCTGGGGGTATCTAGGTAGAAGAATATTTTGCAGTGTTTCATTTGGATTTTCTCCAAGGTTTCCTTCCAACATGTGTGGTGATATTTCCTCATAGGAGTGGCTTTGAAGGAAGGTTTTACCATCAGTCACACCTTGCTTCATGGCAAGCCCTTCAGTATCCTTCTGATATTCCACCATGAGAAAACAATAGCTTTGTTCCATTTGAGGAAACAAAATGGAAAGAACTAACATCTTTTAAAAAAATCCCTCTAGTTGGTTTTTGAGGCCAAGCTCCTTGCCTGGAACAAAACGAGACTTGTGGCTCTTGCTTTCCGAGCTGGGGGTGGGGACGAGGGAGATGCTGTGCTGTCCATTGCCAGAAGGAACAGAACCACCACCGACGGGATGCCACTGAGCAGAGAGAGCATTTTTGCCACAGTGCTATGACCAACAGGACACAATGGGAAAGACGGAGGGGAACACAGGTCTCTTTGAAAAATAAGAATAACCATATGAAACACAAGGGCAGGGGACCATCGGTCTCCTCCTCCCCTCTTGACCCTTCCCCTCCCCCAAGACAGCAGCTACACCGCTGTTAGCCCAGGCAGATAAAAGCCATAATGGTCCCACTCTGGACGGAGCTGTGGCATTTTTCAGGGAGCCCTGGGGTTCCTCTCCCAGTGGGACACTATCAAGAGATAGAGTTGCAATGGCTCTGCAGGAGAGGATCTCGATTTGCTCCTGCCCTCCAGGATCCCTGCAGGCAGGCTGCCTTCCCCTTGGGGAGACTTTTAGTAATACTGAGTTCATTTCCACATCCACTCCAGAGGCTACAGCCATAGGAGGGTAGTTAAAGCAGCATGACAGAGGTGACCTCCCAATTTCCCATCTGCAGAGTGATGATGTGATGTTGGGGGAAAGTTTGTGGGGATTTTGGGGTGTAATAGTTTTTCTCTAGGGCAAAGGCAGAGGCGAAGCCGTGAAAAGGAGAGCTCCACCCGAATGTCTTGATGCCCCCAGAGCTAAGATTCCTCTGCAGTCTTTTCTTTTAACCCCTGGGGCTTTGTCGCTTTGTCCATAGATTTTGAAAGAGAAAGAAATGAGAGAGAGAGCGGAGCGCTGTTCAGGTGACTCTGCTTACAGCCGATCAAAACTTGCACTTGGTAAAGATGATGATCTTGAGTGAGGCACGACTTGGTTTATCCCTCCCAGGGTGTCCCTGGCAGGACAGTTCTCAGCTGTCTATGCTCATGAGGGTTATGACTTGTTCAAGTTTGTAGGCAAGTTTCTGTTTCCCAGCCTGGTCATCTTGATCAAGGGCTCCGAGAATCTGGAAGAAGAGAAAGAAGTTGTAGGGGTTTAATCTTTTTGGCCCAAAAGGACTGAGTCCAGCATCTTACAGCAGCAGAAGAGGGTCATCTTTCCCTAAGGTAGGTCCCAGGCTTAGCTTAGATCATGCAAAGCAGGTCAGTCAACAGGGAACTAGGCATGCAGTTTGGGATAGATTTGTCTAAATGCAGACTTCTACACTGCAACTAATCAAACTTATCTTGGAGATCAGTTATTTGGTAGCTTTATTCACCACCTTGCCATGTCACTCGAGATGCCTTAAGGTATGTCACCCAGTCTTCAACACACAGAACCATGCTGGTCACCTTTAAGTCCTGTGTCATGCTTGCTGGACCATTCTAGGGTGCTTTAGGGTATCTGAAATGGCACTGGGTTCATATGCTTAAACAACTGTGGGTCAGGTGTGATGCAGAGCTCATAGAGGGCTCTTCTGTAGCAAGCTAATATCTGACCATTGACTACTGCAAGCTGGCTAAATCTGATTGACCAATAATAGACAAAAATAACAGGGATGCAGATGAAAGAGTACTGGGGAGACCAATTATCCCAGGCTCTCCCTTTCCAGACCGCAGGCCTTGCTTTCCATTCATTAAATCCATCATCCCCCCAACCAGGATGAAGACAGGTATCTGTGATACATACTGGGCCCTGGGAATGCGTGGGCCATCCCATGGCCCTGCAGAACTGCTCTTCCCCCTCCAAGGCTCTTACCTCCTCGCTGTACTTGCCAACGTAGGAGTATATCTCTGAGAGCGCACTCATAGTGTTGAACTCATTCATATGCATGCGAGACTGCTCAGCCAGGTAGGCGTTCATGTCCTGGTCACTGATTGCTGGCATTTTGGCGATGTCTGAATAGTACCTGAGAGAGAGAAAGACAGGTGTTTCTTGAGGGGAGAAGCAGGGAGTCAAGAGATGAAAGCCATCGACAATAAGGAGAAAGGACACACAGCACTCTTGGGCTCTTCTGGTGTACCGGTGATATATCTGGTCATGCTCTTTTACAGCAAGAGACTTAATTTAGCCAAAAGTGGAAATTACTGAGGCACTATTCCTGGATACCAGACATATGTGGTATTCACTCAACCCTATCTGAGACTGAAACCCCAAAAACCATCCTGTAAGCTTTCTCCATGCCATCAAGGTGTGCAGTACCTATTGATGCTGGATTCCTTTGTCTGGCCTTCAAGGGCTTTGAGCACCACCTCCAGTCCCACAGAGAAGTCCCACTGTTCTCGCTGCCCACTAAGAGCTCAGAATTTTGCTCCCATTGGCAAAAAAAAGCTTTGCATTTGCACCTTGCAGCATTCACACTAGCACATCTGCATCAATTGCTAACATCATCTGCCTCCCGCACTGAATCCAGTCTATCCCAGCAATTCCTTTTATGCTCAACATCTTTTTGCCCCAAATTTTAGTCTGGTCTGACGTCAGAGTTCATGGCAACAGGTTCCAAAACATTGCCATCTCCAGTCTGATCTCCACTCTGACTGGGAACAACAATCTGCTTCCCTCAGCAGTTAATGACATTCCCCTTGATCTTAAGAGGAATTAGGGCTTTATCTGTGAGATGTGGAGTCCCCCAAACCATTGCCCATCAGGCTTCACCAGCAGAGCTATGTCTCTTTAAGGAAGTTGCTATTTTCGATGTCCTTCGTCCCCAGGGTAAGGCAGGTCTTGGAGGACAAGGTTTGCGGAAGGTAATCAGTCACTGTCACTCGCAGCTGTGCTCTGCTGTCAACTGGTTAATTAGACACCATCATTTACATTTTTAATTTCTGCAATTTGACATTTTGTGCACAAGAAAAAAAAAAGAAAAAGAAAAAAAATCCCATAGCTGCAGCAATCCACAATTTTATAATTAGGAGGCAGAGGGGACGGGGAGCCAAAAGAGCTGACAGGTGTCCTGTAAACAGCGTGGAGACACCTGCTGAGATGTAGGCTGTTTTCCACTGCAGAGAAATTGGACACTAACGTGCTGTATGATAAGGATCCTTCAGACAGACAAGTGGGAAAATACTCTCTATGACTGAGCGGGGCAAGCAGCTGCCGAAGTCTCCTGTGAAAGACAACACAGTGCAAGAGCATTGGGAGGAAACTCCTCCACAGCAGAAGGCTCCTGTTTTACTGTCTGGTTTTGTGTTCTGCACTTCCATCCTGATTTATCATAATGGGTTGGTCTCAGTTGCTATCCTGGTTTTGCAAAGGCGGGGTTGATGTAACCCTTGGGACAGAAAGACATAGGAGGCAGAGGTCCTTCTCCCAGCTCTGCGCATAGTCTGCCAGCCTGACTGCTTCCAGAGCTAGGCTCTGGCTCATCATAAAATCTCATTAACTTCACTGCAACTTCCAGTATATACAACACCGTTTCTCTCCCTGGAGTCCAAACATCTTCTGGACTCAGGACCAGCCAAAAATTCTGATCTAACTCAGTACCATGGTCTAAATATTGCCCACTCCCAGTACTTCAGTGATGACTGGTCTGGGCTTGTTTTTGCTTTGCGCTTTGTCTAATCCCCAATCCCCAAGTGCATCTGAACAGTTGTTTATAAGGGAAAGAACCATCTGGAAACCTCCTGAGCACCTGTCCTGCCAAACTACCTCCAGGAGAAGATGATGAGCAGGATGACTAAATATTTCAAGACCTTTTCCACTCCCAGAAAACTCAAACAATTCTCATCATCATCATCTGGATAAAATCAGATCTGTGCTGCATGTACTTCTGACAAGAGAAAGCGTCTGGGACTGGTGGCATCCATGGCATTGGTATTGCAAGCTCCTCAGAGCCAAAGCACATTGTTGAGAAAAAAGGAGCCTTATAGCCAAAAACCAAGGTGTGCCTTGGTACCCAGAGAAAACTACACCCATGTGCAACCAGCACAGTTCATAGACTTGTGGGAAAAAAACAACCTGCAATGCAGTGAAATGCATTGATTTATGGTGCCTAAGAAGGGCCTATGGAGAAGAGCCCAGCTCTTCATGAATATTGCATAGCCACCTTCCTGCTGGGCAAAACGAAAAGTGAAGGGGATTACATCACAGCAAAAATAAATGAGGCTGGTGGAGGAAAGCAGAGGTGCTGTGTTGTATTTGCCAGCCTGGCTCTGACAAGCAGCTGAAACGCTCCTTTTCCTCCCTGGTCTGACTAGCCATCAAATGGTGGCAGGATAGTAAGTTCAGGGATGGGGTGCTTCTAGAAAGTGAAACACAGACACACGTGTCTTCTGCTTCCCCAAGTTTCTCCTGTGTCCCTTTCACCTGGTAGCAACTCTCTCCTTGGTCTATGACTCACAAGGGTCTGAAAGCTCTCCAGTCCCTTGCCAGCTCTGCAGAGGTACCTTCCCGGCAGCATATCACCCCCATGACTCATCTGAACAGTGGAAAACATGCAATGAAGTAAAGGACAGAACGCAACAATCTGAGTTTCAGGGCTTGGAGGCCTCTCCAGCCATGGCAGGCTCTCAAGCTGTGATCTCGGTGTGCTAGGTCACAGGCCATCACCCACTGCCATACCGAAGTGTCCTGGTCTCCCCCAGACTCAATTCCCCGGCCATCATACACCTGAGCAGTCATTCCGATTAAGATCGCAAACCAAGATATTGTGGAAGTGTGTTTTGCCAGAAAAATGGAAGAAAAAGAAGGGAAAAAAAGCATCTACCAATAATCAAACCTAGCTGCTAGTACAGGGAGAAGGCATATAATATCCTTCCATCAGAACTCTGCCATGGCCAGATGACTTATTTATAAAGAAGTGTTTCTAATGAAGCCATCATTGTGCTATCTAAAGAAATTATGAATGTGTATATTAAAGCGGTTTAGCAGGGAGATGACAACATCCCTGCTGAGTATTTACCTTCCATTTGAGCCCGGATCCTCAGAGGTACTTAGAGCCTCTCTGCCATTTGCATACCCCTAATGTCTTCAAAACCACTGTGAAGCTGTCACCAAACCCCGAGACGTCCTTATATTTTCACTGCTGGCATTTGCAAGGCTGCCTGTGTGCCGCTTCCCTTTGCCCCTGCAGCTGACAGCTCTCACTTGCACCATAGCTGAACTGTGAGGCAACGCAGGGGGAGTGGGATGCTCCTTCACCGCCCTGCTCCTGTGATCAGCCCAAAGCTGAGGGCCACCAGACCTCGCCTGAGACATGGGCAGATCATTGACTCACACTTCCATAGCCCCAGAGGCTGCATTAGCCAGCAGGAGGCTGGGAATGTAAGACTAAGCCAGATTCCCTCTGGATGAGACAGAAAGGTAGCAAACCAGCAAATTTAGCTTAGCCTGCCTCTGAAGGTTCAAGACTGAGAGTCCAAAGTAGAATGTGGTGACTACTTGTTCAGATGTACACCACTCGCTGGCCTGGTGCTGCAGATTTGCTTTCTTCCATACTCTGGTTTTGCTTAACTCCATTGTACCCTTTCCAGCTGTTTCTGGGAGATCCTTAGATGCACATCAAAAGATCATTTCTTACATGCTTCAGTTTCCCCTAAATCACGGGAGGAGGCTGAGTTCTGACCTCAAATCTGCTCATTCTCCCACGTAGCAGGAAACTTGTTCATTAGACATCAGAAGCCCTCAAGAACTTTGTGTAAATCCCTCACTGAGGCACATCAGCAACTGAAATGGAGGATGTGAGGATTACTAGACCATACGATGTGATTTCATAGGTATTATTAGCACAGCAACTCACCCCAGCGTGGCTTGAACTGGAGAGCCCATGAGACAATCCACTGCTGCTATTGTATGGGGAAAGATTTTCGATGCACCAGTATATAGTAGTGCTCCCTTTTATTCTCAAAAAGTAATTGTTCTTGTTTTCACATCCTCCTCTTTCCCTGGGTTCTGTTTGTTTTGTTTTCTTTTATTTTGTTTTCCTAAGGAAAGCAATACAACAGTGACCTGGGAATACATCTTGTCCTCTGTTTAGCCAAGGGTAGATGCTCTTGCCTTCAGTACCAACCAGAACAGGGTCCTTAGTGGAGCTGTTTCGCAAAAATGACTGTGCCTGCTGCCACTCAGTAACTCATTAACTCATCAAAAGAGAAGAGAAAAGCCGTGTTGCCAGTGCTTCCTGAAATTTTCCAGCACCACCGTGGTTTAGGCAGCTTAGCATGGAGCTAATTGCCTTCCAAAAGATCTTTTTGTCATGGCTGTTGTTGTGCCATCGCTGGGTTGGGACTGCACTCATTAATAATCATTTTAGCATATGAAAAGCTTGTAACGAATCCATGTGCTGCAGACGGCAGACGCAATTACAGCAATAACATAATTGGGGTTATGCAATAGCTGGCTGTATCCAGACCACTGAAGGAGGAAGAGATGTATGAAAGGGAGAGGGTGGACTGCTATAGCAGAGAAGGGTTGAAGGAAAGCTTGGGAACAACCTAGCGGCCAGCTCTTTCGTGGGATGAAGTGAAGCAGTGCAAGGACATGCTGTCAGTTCTCCTGTTGTCATAGCATGGCAGTTTTAGCTTCCTGGGAGGCATCTGAGCTGTGAAGTGTGCATTTGCGCTGATTCAGCTACAGGCAGCCGCCAGACTGTTAGCCCAGACTGATCCTATTTTGGAGAGAGGTTCAAGGCCAGGCTGTTGGACTCTGATTGGACTTTGGCAGTAATAGCATGACAGCTAAAGAAAAGGTACCGGCCTTAAAGATAGGTTAAGATCTGTCAGTTCTTCCAGAGGTTTGCCCTGAAGAGCTTCAGGGAATGATTCAGTCCATGTATACGTCCCCTTAGCTAAGGCAATGATTTTATTTTGCATGTGTATGGCTTTTCCTGCTGCTTTTCATCTCAGAATAAACAGTAGAGAATGGATGGGCAGCACTGAGTCAATGGCTGAAGAGTGAATCAGTGAACAGGTAGTTTCTCTGGGAAAAGATACTGTCCAGCATCGCCTCAGTGCAGAGGGTGTTGGGTCTGAGGTTGTATCCTCTGCATATAGACACATTTTCATCTTGCCTGCTTAAAACTGCACTATGTAAAAGCAGCATATTACTGCAATGAGAAAATATTAGGAGCTTTTTGGAGACTAAAGGTGAAGAAAGACAAGCGAACAGTCTTCACATACACCAAAAGCTGCAGCAGAGAGGCAGAGAATGAGCTGTACCCCTTGTTCCTGGGGATGCAATGAGATGGCATGGGCTTTAATTGCAGCCAGGAAGATTTTGGCTGGCCATCAAGGAAAACACTCTGATGGGAAGGGCAGGGAAAGGCAGGAATGGATTGCCTGAGGAGAGCAGAGGCTCTGTCATTGGAAGCCTTTAAGAAATGGGTAGACAAGCATCTGTCAGGAAGGCTTTAGACAGAGCTGATCCTGTCCTGAGGCAGGAGCTGGTTGGGTTGACCTCCTGAGGCCCCTTCCAGCACCAGTTTTTATTATCTCTACTGACAACACCCCTCTACCTTAACCCTTGGTATGCTATACCTTTAGCCTTCTATCTGGCAGGGAAAGGAGACACAGAAGACAGATATTTTTAAAGTAGAGCCAGGATTTGCACCTGTCATTTGACGCTCTCTTTTAAAGCCCTTGGAGTCACCCCAATGTTTCTACTTAAAACCTCAGTAACGCACAATGTTAGGGTGCATGCAGCTTATAATCTTTATTGTACTAAACTAGTCCAGTTTGTCTCTCTTTCTAAAGTCAGCTGCAAAGTGGCCAACAGACGTCAGAAGCGCTGCACTGGAAGAGACCATCTATTGACTACAGAGTCCTGTAACCACAGGCTGACCAGTGATGTAGGTTAGACCCCAAACGGGGACAGACTGTCCATTCTTCATACTCCAAACACACTCCCACAGCATTTTTTATTAAGCTTATGACCTCAACACCTAAAGGCTTATGCTATGTAAATCATAGCTGCTTCAGGAAAAGGAAATAGATGAAATCAAGGACCCAGGACCTGGGTATGAACAGCTAATTCTGGTTGTGTTTGTACCCAGGTTAATATAATAAACTGCAGAAGTTGTAATTCTGAATTGCACAGATCAGGACACTTTAAAAATCTCTTTTAGACCCAAACTTGTCAAGCCTATTTGAATGGTCTTCATTGGAAGATTCTCAAGGTGTGAAGAATATTTGCAATGTCTCCACTGACTTTCAGCTTTTCTTTGAGGGGCTATTTTTAATGCACAATAAGCAGCCAAAAGGAAACCAAGTCCCTGCAGGGATGAGAAAAAAACACCAATTCCTCTCCTTGCAACACTGCAGGTATTTTGGGCACCAGTATGCAATGGAAAAACTCTTTGGCTTCTGCCTTTTGTGCTCTGCCCCTTTTCAGTTTCCTACAACCCTGCTTCCATGCCAGGCTTTGGTAGGGAAACATCGTATTGATTGCGATGCAGGCAATTAAACGGTGTTAATGAAGTTCAAACAAGTGTTATCATAAGCTTGGCAGCATGGAGAGAAATGAAAGGTCAGTCACAGCCCTTTGTCATCTTTTCAGTGTGGTGTTGAATGCTAATGAGACAGTCCCAATTAGAACAGGCTCCCCTTTGTATTGCTTGGGGATTGCATCAAATGCTCCCAAGTTCTCCAGATTTCTAGGCTCAAAGGGGACATTTGAAGTAAACTTGAAAAGATGCAGATCTGAAGCTGCTCTAATGTAAATTCAGCAAAGCCTATGGAGTTTTGCTAACAGAAGTCAGATGAGAATCCGGTCTACCGTTCCCATTCTTTTCCTCTTTTTTTTCAATAGACTCAGATAATGATAATTGAAAAGCCTCCACCTTATTTTAGAACTACGGTCTGACTCTTCATGACTTAAAAAAATCCAAATAGTCTGTCCCTGTTTCAATGGGTTAGTTCTCCTGCCTCAGTCAGGCCTCATCTTCTGCCCCAGGAAACCCAAGTTGTGGCTGCACCTTTTTAGCCACGCATTTTTACAGTGAAAGATCCC
Source organism: Phalacrocorax carbo (assembly GCF_963921805.1). NCBI lineage: Eukaryota > Metazoa > Chordata > Aves > Suliformes > Phalacrocoracidae > Phalacrocorax > Phalacrocorax carbo. The sequence continues at coordinate 3,691,307 of NC_087513.1, read as the reverse complement.
TGGGTCTGTAATTTGAATGCTGAACCTGGTTTTCCCTAAAGTTAGGATTTCTCAGTGGGTTTGTTTCAGCAGGCAGAGTCCACCTCTGCTTCCAACCGCATTAAAAAAGGACTGTTGAAATCAAGCTCCCTGTTGACTACCAAGTCGAGGTAGACCCCTGATCAGGCCAGAATCTCCAGCTATTCCCTTCCCAATCAATGTACTTGCACACTCTAAGGGGTAGAAAACTAATCTTTGAAGGATTGGAGGTATGTACTTTCACCCATGCCTGCTTCTTGTGCCAAGGTCATTCCCTGCATTGAGTTTTGAGTCCTAAAGGCCCACTCCACACTTAGAAATGAGGAGTTGCAAAGGGAAGGCTTGGAGTAACCCAGGTCAGCTACCATTTCAGCGGACCTGTTAAAAGACAGGAGCCTGTCTTTACTCCAGAGTGCCTTCAAGTAGGGTTACCACTCCACCACTGCCTAATTGCCCTCTCTCAAATTCTTCTTCATCAAAGTTCATTTGATTTCAGGTTCTTCTGATTTACTCAACCACTTCTTAAATTCCCCAGCTGAAAATCTTTTTATCTTATGATTCGCTCTTTGAAGAAGTCTGGTGGTCTTGAAGGATGCCATCTCCAGCTGATACTGACTACAGAAATAGCTCCAACCAGTACTGGAAGTTTTTGGATTTGGTATAACTCTCTCAAAGTACAGTTGCAGAATGGAGAAAAGGAATTCATTAACTTAGGGTAGAATTGAAATTATATTTTATTCATCCTTGATACCTTTTTCCTTTGATCTACCACAGCATCCAGGTGCCATTGCCTTGAGTCAGTAGAACCGATACACAAAAATATAAGCAGGGCAGAAGCTCTAACCATATTCCAAAACCCACAGCCTCCCCTTGGGCTTCAGTTCAAGTTGTCAGACATCAGTGCGGATAACAACCCAGCACATGCTGGGCACAGAATCCAGTGCTGTTTACTAGCAGCAGGAGGTGTTATGTACCTCGTTTGCAAATCCAGTTGTTTGGGAAAAATTCCAGGGAAATGCAGTACCTATTACTGAAGATCACTGGGCAATGAGATTTAGCTCCAAAAAGTTGTAAAGTGAAATCGATACTGGGAAAGCAAAATGGAAACTGCAGCCTTCTGTTTATCCAGGGAAAAAAAAGGTGTTGCATAAAGAAATACCCTGTTCTCCACCTACGTACCTCCGTTTGTTGCTCAACTGTACCATCTCCAAAGATAAAAAATCAGCCAGGGTCATATGTAAAACAACGTATTTGTCCACAGGAACCAGCCACCCACTACACACAAGGTCGCTAAAGTGTCACTAGCGTATGACACCTCTGGGTCACTGTTGGTGCAAACTTGATTTCTAAATGAATCTCAAACGCCTCTTTTCCCCTATCCAGGTCAATCCAGCAATCAACCTCAACACATACTAAGAAACTTGGACACAGTACCAGAAGTAGGTCATAATTAAGCAAGGTAGCTCGTAAGAGCCTTACAGGTTGCCTAGAAACGACATTTGCAGAAGTGTTTAACCACATCTAAAAATAATTGTCCAGGCAAATCAGACACCAGTGGGCACATTATTGCAAAAAAATGTCACCTCATGCTGACTAGGGGACAGAGCTCTTTGATCAGCCGTGCTCTCCTTTCACAAAGTGAGAGAAAATGATTCTCACCAAAGGAACTACAGTGGTTTACAGCACAGTGTGCCTACAGTAACAGAGGTCTCATATAACCTGCACGGCGCAGTATCAATTTTAGGCAGTGCCTCTGAAGTCATCCAGACAAATCATTGCTTAAAACTGGCTGGCATTATACAGGAATGATCTGTAAGATAAACCCATCCTTGTATTTACAGAGTAGTAATCATTCTCCATCTGTGCAGTTCCCAAATCTGTCAATAACACCAGGCGAGCGTAGCATATTGGAAAACAAAGCGCAGATCAAGTTCTGCAAGGCTTGCTCCAGCAGACAGGCTCCTGCTGAATGGAGTGCAAGATGTGCTATTCGCTTGTCCTGTGGAAAATCTTAGAGAAACTGAAGGAATAGTTGTCTTGTTTGTATTCCCTGTAGAGTAGCTTTGCCAGACACTGACCTCCAGTGCAGTAGATTGAACAGTACAGCTACAGGTCTTGCAGATGTGGATAAAATGCTTGGAAGGACCTCTGACCTTCCAGAAAATACCTGCAAAGCTTCAGTCATCAGCCTGTCAATCTTATGGCGTCTCATTGAAAGCACAGAGGAGCCTCCGAGGAAAGTTACTGGACTCTTTCCTGGACTCAGAATAAGGGGAGATAATTGTATGACTCTTGGGACCTAGGCAGTGTGGGGACTGTCACAACAGTGCTGAGAACAGAAAACCACTTCTGGTCTGTGTGGAAAGACTTAGAAGACCACATACTTCACAAGGGTCAAACACATCACCTCCTCTTCCTTTTTCCCTCTATCACTTCCCAACAGTTTCTCCTTAAGAGAAACAATGATGGCAAACACCTTCAGTTCACACCTCTAATTAAATTTCCATCTCTGCTACAAGGCACATAGGAATAAAGGGCTAACATGGAGCTTTCTACTTAGGCAATAACCAAAGAAAAAAAGCACAGAGGCATCTAGTAAAAGCAGCACAGATGATGCCTCCTACCTCCATCCATGAGAAGGTATCACTTGCTCATGTCATTCCTGTTTTTAGAGCTAAAACTCACCTTTCCACCCAGTTCTTGTAGCTGGGGATGTCCTTGGCGTAGAGGAGCTTGTTGGAGGGTGAGTCTTTGCCCAGACGGTGCTCTGAGGTCGAACAGGAGTCCATGAAAGTCTGAGCCACTACAGAGAGGCAGGCGTCTGTGATGCTGTTCTTGTGGATGTCGAAGACAAACTGTGGGTTCTTGATCATGTTAACCCAGAACCGTAATGGCAGGCTGCAAGAGGGGCGGGAGGGGTGGAAGAGGTGCGTCAGTCAGTACACGGTACACAGGCTTTGTTGTGTGAGGTTATAATGGTAAATGGTGGATGGGAATCAAAGATCATGGTGTGGAGACAAGGATTCTGGGATAAGCTTTCATATACAACAAATTCGTCCCCTATAGGACTCTAGGGATGGCAGCTGAATCACCTTGGGAGTGTCTTTGGTCCCTGTTATCCTTACAAGCCAGATTTTGTCAGTCTTAAAGTCAATGTCATCTTATTGAAGTTGCACATAAATTAATGGGAGTATAACTGAGGTGATGAAAATCACCCCTAACTTCTCTATATTAGGTTGCGATGTGAAGTTGCACCTGTTGGCTGCTTCATCAGACGAGGACAGGCATTGCATCCACAAAACTTATGGTGAACATTTGCCATCGAGGGACTTGGCTTTTGTAGCCCTTATAGCAACCCCATGGGAAGAGAAGTAGGTAAAGCTCCCAGGCTGAGACTAGGAGTGTTAATGGCGTGCACTGTGTGCTGTGGACACCGTGTACTGTCATGGTCCACAGCTCAAGCCCAAGCCTGCATATGATCCCAGCACACTGGGAATGAAGATGTCATTATGTGACAGGGAAAACCCTGTTGCCTGAAGGGAAAAAAAGGATCTGGGAAACAAGTGTTGCAACCTCTGAAATGAAAATATATCTGCCCTAACCAAGGGAGTGTTATAATATTATTCCAACTGCAATACAAAGCCCTTTCCCTCCGCCCCTTTTTCTCAACAGAGCAGTTCATTTGTATGAGATGCCCTGAGGTATCTACCTCCAGCTTTTGCCTTAAGCCTTTTTGTCAGGGCAAATGCATTCATATGATCATGGCCTAGGAGCTGAGATGTGTCACTGATCACAGAGCCAAACTCTTGTCTCTCTGTCAGGTAGACTGTTAAGCCTACCTTCAGTGCCTGCACCTTCCCAAGAGGAGGTTATTCTTCAGCTTAACAAATTCACCTGATGTTGAGGCTAAACTCCCCAGTTCCTTCCATTTGCTCGTTACTCCCGTGTGTTCACAGCACCAGAAATAATTCATCTTCAAGTCTGACACATGTTGGGTAACAGCAGGCAGTTTAGCATGTCCTGACACAGAGATGACACCACATTTTCCTAAACCACCATGCATTCTCCTGAGCCATCAAAGTCACAGAGCAAACGTAAGGAAAACTTCTCGCAGTTAATCCTATCAGCCAAGCAGCCTCCATAGGGGAAGAGGCAGAAGTTCAGGGGGAGCAGGAGATCCTGGCAATGAGAGCTGATGGGAGTTGTGGGAGGGAAACATTTTAGGCTGGGAATGGAGGATTCATCTTTTGGAGGTGAGGTGGATGAGTGAACCATGCAGATCTTCCTCTGTAGGTGTTTGGATGGCAAACACAGCCACAGCGAGGACGAGCAGAGAGTGCGTGTGTGTGTGCCTGAGTGTGCGTACGGTTGTGGGGAGGGGCTGTCCCTAGCTGGGAATAATGAAGCCCGTGCTCTGACTTTGAGTTAATTTAATCTGATTGAACAGATTTCTTCATACTGCCCCTTTTCCTACATACACACACACTCTGCCTTCCTCTCTCCCCCCTTAAATAAACCTCCTGCTCATTTAGTCTGAGTGGCTGCAATCAGCCTTAGATTAGTGCCGCAGATAATGTTAATAATATGCTAATGTTTCATTAGTTGAAAGCCTCTTTGGTGCATGGGGTTTCTTTTTTTATGTCACTGTGCTGTGACGATCTGCCATCAGCGTGGCTGGTAAAAGGAAAAAATGCATGAGCTGGGAGCCCCATGGCTCTCCTCTGCTGTTCCTTTTATAGTCCCTGTATTTGCACAGGAGAAGAGGAGGGAGTGATTCCCCAGGGGACACTTTCCAACAGGGAGACTCAGTGGAGAGGAGCCGCAGAAATCTTTTCTCTCCACCGATCCTGGCTTTTCCCCGCTGTCCCTTTACGTGTACGAAGAGGGGCTGCTGCCTGGCAGCTAGAGCAGGGGGCTGATGTCAGGCTTTGTCACTCACTCCAAAGGAGATTCACATCCAGTTCCAGACCCTTTAAGTGCTTAGGACCATTTGGGATGCTCTCCTGGCCTCCAGCTGCCAGCCCAGGAGGGTACAAGTCTCCTGTGGGTGCTGCACATCCCCTGTGGATGTCTGGGATACCTTAAAATATCTCAGATGGCACTAGATGCCTATGGGTGGGCAAACAAATGGAGCTCTAGCCCCCCTCTGACTATAGTGGGGATTCAACTACCTAGTCTAGACAAGGACAGGGGTGCTGAATCCTCTCCCATGCCTCCCTAGACATTCCTATGGGCCTGGACAACGCAGCAGTTAAATACTTCACCATTTTTCCTCCTACATCCTCATGTGGTCCCTCAGAAATACTGCCATCCCCATGTAATATAGGGGCAAACTGGGACCCATTTAGCCAACGTGCCTTATCTTTGAAAGCATCCTTTGGATCTGGGACCTTCTAACTTCCCCATAGGCTTGGGAAGACTGATTCTGGTGCTCTGAACCCCATACCAGCTCCTCAGCTTCCCCAGAAGCCAGGTCCCAAATCACATGTCCCTCTCCTTTCCTTCCAGTCCAGGACCTGGTGCTGGACTGTACTGGGTTGTCTCACTCACCAATTGCTCTTCCAGGTGTGCCGCACGTGGGGGTCATGGATGTTGTGCTTGTCAGCCTGCTCATCCAGGAAGTCAAACATGTATTTGATAGCCAGGGGAAGCGCACTGCCACGGTGAGCAGTGCTGAAGATGGTCTCAAAAAGGTCATCTACAAATTTCTGGAGGGTTCCCTGTTGAAAGAAGGAAGGAGAGAAGAATGTGAGATACCAAGTAGGAAAAGGATACTGAATTTTGGCACCTCAGACAAGTATGTCTGTGAATCAGGCCCAGAAAATGTGACTGAAAAATGGGAGCCATCTAATATCTGTTAAATGGGGCAGGAGTTGGAAATTTCAACACAGATGTCTTTAAGCAGGCATGTGTATCTTCACAGTATCCTCTACATCTGGTTAGCAGCCAGGTGGAGTAGGGCAAGATGCTACCTGTCCTCTCAGCTACCAGCACTCCCTGACAGGGAGAGTGGCGGAGCCGTGGTATGATACCTTGCCCCATATCAGGTATATGGTGATGGAGAGGCCCGAATATGTTCACACTGAAATTTCTCTCCTCCGAGTCCTATCCTTTACTGCTTTAGTGCATGTATGAGAAAAAACTAGCCATTTTCTATGCTGGCTATCATCCAGGGCCAATTCTTAAGCTGGGAATAGAAGTCAGATGACTGTAGAGCAGAGCAGAAGGTGTCATTGAGACAAATGGGACAAGAGTGCCTGCAGAGAGATGTGTGAGTAGTATAAGAAATAACACAAACTTCATCTTAATCCCCAAGAAGCCTCCTCATTTTTTACTACCCATTGGTACGGACTGAGGCAAACCCTAGAAGCAATGTATGGATGTGTCAGACACTGCTCTGCAGACCTCAGTAATGTCCACTGCAGAGACTGCAGAGGTCTCCTCATGCTCCTTTGGGAGGAGAATCCCAGATCCTGCACTTGGAGAACCACCCTGGACAAGCCGGTGAGGACAGTTGACCTTTAGCAAAAAGGTGAAGAGCTGGAATATCAGAGGGTGACCAGGCTTGGAAAAGGGGGCAGTTGAGTAATAGCTGGATGAGCTGCGGGCTGGGTTTGGGGGCAAATCAGGGAAAGCACGCTTTCCCTGCTGAATGGGGAGCTCTAGCCCACGTTTGAACCTCTGCTCCACCACTAGAGCTTCCCAGGCTTTTATATGAGAACAAACCATATGGCTGCTAAAATAACTAAAAAGCAATCAGATCTCTGACAAATTTTTCCTGATATGCAAAATTTCCTCTTCCGAAAAATAAAACCCTGCCCTTTCTCTGCAGACCCAGGAAAGAAATTGTCCTTACTAGAAACGAAGCACCAGGTTCCACCAGAGTGGCTCAAGTTTACGTAGTGCTAACAAATAATTAGAAAGCTGGTGTCTCTTGCTGATTCACTGCTTAATTTATTCTTTGGGAAACAAACAGAGGTAACTTTTGCTTGTGCGAACTCCTACAGGGTGAATAAATCCCTGCAGCACATGTCTGACTCAGAAAGGCCCCCCAAGGGGAAGGCTTGTTGGTCTGACACGGAAGAGCTGCCCTCAGGTTCAGTTTCTGGAGGGAATTAGTTCTCTACATGCTCACCCACACAAACACAAAGAAGGCTTTTAGGCAAGAGACTCCAGGTCTCAGAGGTCAGGGATTTACCAGAATAAAAATAATTGTCAGTTTAACTAAGTATTCCCTGGGATTGTATTACTAGCAATTGCTCTCTCCTCTCCCTCGCTCAAACGGTCATGATGAGGAAAGAAAATTGCTCAGCCCAAGAGGGGAAAAAATACACCCCCAGCCTTTCTACTCTCTGTGTTGCTGTGCAAGTTTCACAGATGCTTTCCTGCCATCTCCCCCACCCCAAAAAAGACCACCAAAAAACAAATGTTGAATTTGTGGTCCGGAACAGAAAGCAAAAGCGATTCAGTGGTGGGGTAGGGGAAGCATCCCCAGACAGTGTAAATCAGCGCTGGTCCAATGCTTGCTGGTTTACACCAGCTGGGGCCCAGGCCCTGGGGAGCATAATTTGCTTTTTACATTGTATGATCTATAAAGGCATCTTGATGCCAGGGAGCTGGGCATGTACCACGGGCTAAAGACAAAGCCACTTTATTGCCAGATCCCACTGGAACATAGACAGCCTGAGTGAGGATGTGGGGAGAGTCAGACACCAGAGGCAAAACGAGCTGGGGAACAAATGTGCAGGTATAGCTGTATGGCAGGACTTACGCATGTGATGGAGACCTGTCTGGTGGGCAAACTCAGACAGCATTTGCATGAACCCATGAAATTGTGTTTGTGTCTATACAGATAATGAATATGTGAAATATTAGAATATATTGAATATAATATATAATAATATAATGAAATATATTAAATAATACTGGTCAAAATTTCAGAGAAGGGAGGTAGATGGGGCTGTTTGATTGCTCAGAAGAGAATGAGGTAATCTCATGATCAGCCATACATAAGCCACAGCTATGCTACAGGTTCCACTTCTGGGATGCATTGAGATAACTCATGTTAGACGGATTCAGGCACAAAGATGCTCTGTGCTGCAAGAGGATGGCAGAACTGCAAAGGGAGCCTTTCTCTGATTATACTGCCTTCCACCCCACCTGCGCTCATCCCTGCTGGGGTGCAAGAGAAGGTCTTTACAGCCTCTGCATTAATACAGGCTTCCCCAAGGAGACCACCATTCACAAGGTGGAAGAGAAAATAAATGTAAAATCAGACAATTGTTTTGCCCACGCTCATGAGGAGCCTTTAAAAGTGAGTTAGGTGGAAGATAGCCTTGGTTAGAGATTAAAAAGGTGAAAAGGTCTGAGAGCTTTTGTCAACTTCAACGCAAGCCAGTTGCAGCAAGAACCGGCCATGCCCTTTGCAGGGAAGGGACAGCACGGGGGTGAGTGACAGTGAGCAGGCAGTGGCGATTAAGCCACTTTCTGTTGCTGTCGTGGAGCCAAAGTCTGCTGCAGAAAGTTTTAGACCTGTCAGCTTGAGCGCTCTCCACTTGTGCAAGTGTCGTCCCCATGGTGCTGCATCCCCAGTCACGCTAAGTACTCACATACTTCCCCACTATAGAAGTTCTGCAGGCTCTGGCAGGCACCCACCTAGGAGGCTGGTTCCCAGAATTTTGGCGAATATGGATTGAGCAGCTGGAATCTTACCAACTTCCCAACACCCAAGAAATGTTGTTTTGGAAAAGCACAGCCAGCCAGAGCACAACATAAAGGAAGACTTGGGTCTGCACCGCCCCTGCGAGCAAGTCTTCACAGTGCAGGCGTCCTTCCCCGCTCTGCTGAGACCTGCCATGGGCCAGTGGTGATGGGTGAGACGTGTCTGGAGATTCAGTTCAGGATGTCCCTGCTCTGTCCACACCTGACTTAATCTGTATTTTCTCTTTGGACACCCTGAGCTTTCCATGTCTCGATAAGGATGGGTATCTGACTCTGCTTGCTCTCCATGGAGCTCGCCACCTATTAACCACATCATGGCCAACTTAACACACCACCAAATCATCATCATGAGAGTCTTTATGGGCCCAGAGGAACAGTGGAGAGGAACAACTTGTATCACAAAACTCAGGTTTTGTGGTGGAGGAGCCCATTTCAGAGGGTGAGGCATCCTTGGAACCTGACCTGGGTACATTTACTCCCTGGCTCTTCATTTGCTCAATTTTGGTACAAGCAACAAGCTGGTATAATTGACAGCCCCAACACACACCTAACCCTGTGCTGACTTTCTCCACCAGTCTCATGGCCCTGGATTATTTATTTCCCACTGCTTGCCAATGCCCCTTTTCTGACTCTGCTTTCTAAATTCAAGCTCCTTCCCTCCATCCTTGGAGCACTCTTTTTCTTCTCTCTTTATCCCCCTTTGGCATCCTTTGAGCAGTCTCTCATTTCTTGTAGGAAAGAAGTTCCACTGCAGCCTTTACAAACCCCATTTCTCACCCTCTTCCCCGCTCCCCACCATGTACCTTGGTGGCAAGTAGCCTTGTCAGGTAGATCTCAGAAACCATCTTGCTGCCCCGATCACCCTCTTTTTGGTCACCATGTTCATGGTTCTTCACCAAGTGCCACATCTTGACTCCACTCTCGAGGTCAGGGGTGATCATGGGGGTGCGGGAACGGAGGCTGTCTGGGCTGCCTGTGTAACGGATCATGTTTTCTGCAAAGAGAGATACATGTGTCTCAGCCCTGGTAGCACCCATATTGGGATTAATGGGTTTCACCACGGAAATATGCTAATGACATGCCACATAACAGAAGTTTTTCATCAGACAGGCAAGAACACCTCTTCTGTCTGTGTTTGGTAGCAGGTGCCTCTCCCATTCAGTATGTGGAGTGGATGCTCATACAGATTCTGGTGTGGGGCTGAGACAATCACAGCTGGTGAGTCCACCCTGGGGAAATATTAGTTTGGGTCTCCAAAGCAGGAAGACTGTAGCAGTACTAAGATGTCCCTGCTCTCACAAGCTCAGCATTTCCATATTAGTATTAAATAAATATCCATAAATCAATTTGTAACAACAGGCAGCAAAGGCGTATCTCCTGGTGAAATTACAGCGTGAGGCAGAGAAGCCCCACAAGCAGCTGTATGGACCAGGCCTTATTATCAAAGCATTATCTTATGACTGAGTGATTTTCTTAGTAAAAACAAGAGTTGACGTCAAGCCAGACATGATGTTAATGTCTACACGATTAAATTAAACAAGGCTCAAACGCTGACTTTCAGTTGCCTGTGCTCTTTACCTCTTATCATGTTCCCTGGCAAAGCTTTGGGCTGGAACAACTAACACTGTCAGTGTCAGACACTGCCCAGGACTGGGTCAGGGATAGAACCACCTATTCATCATAACCAGTATGGACAAGTACAACTTGTTTTGCCTCTATGGATGTTAGCCAAACCATGCCGTGCTGCTTGGCATTATGGCCAGAGAGCAGGCCATGGTCTTTTTGCACAGTAATATTGATGTAGCTAACATGAGCTCTTGCCTAGCTCCCCATCCCCAGACTTAGGCTCCTTTGGCAACAAAGCAATCCAATAACTTCCTGCCCAGCCATCCTCTTCACTCCTTGCTCCAAAAATCTTGTTTTGACAGAAAGTAAACCAGAACCCCAGGTGGACCTGCACAAATTTCCTCCCCAAGGACATCTTTAGCCTCCAAATTTTACTTCCCTTTGCCTGAGTGATGGCTAAGGCATTCCCCTCTCCCTGATCTTCCAGCAATGCTGCAGACAGAGTCTTTTCCAACCATAATTAACAGAACTGTTGCACCTTTCTGCAGCAAGGTCTGAATCAGCCTCATTAATGCATTACCAATCTCTACATATTAATTATCAGATGGAATATCCTTTTTCTCCCTGGATGCTGTTTTCTTAATTGCAATTAACAATCACTTCTGACCCACCACATCTTCTCCTCCCCCTGCATTCTTCCCCACTCCCTCCTCCTGAAAAATCAAATGGCAAAAGAATTAAAGAAATCCAACAGAAATTAACCCCCCTCAAGTCTTCCTTTTCAAAGGTCACTGTGTCTTTCAGTAATTGCAACAACATGGCAAAGAAGATGAATATTAATAAGGTCTGCTGCATTGCTTATGTCCTTGGAGAAAGAGGAAGGGGGCTCCTCTGGACATCGAGTAACTGTACTTTCCCTCCAGCTAAAGAGAATAAGAAGGATCAGAGATGCTTTCAGAAATTAAAAAATAATAATAAACTGATATGACAGCTGCATCCAGGTTGGAGGGTGGTTTTGCAACACTCCAGTTGCACGTTAGAGATGTTTTGCTTTGCCCTCCGGCATCACCATAGTGAGACACGTCCTGGGCTGCAATTCTAGCACAGGCAAGAAAGGTGTGTGAGGGTCTAAGTGAGAGTCAGGAGGTCTCTGTTTGGCTTTACAGAAGAATTTCCACCTGGTCTGCATTTCACAGCTGTCTCATTCTCAGTTATCTCATGGGTGAAATAGGAGCAACAATCCACTGCCTTGAGATATACTGATGTAAGACCTCAGTAAGCCATTTTTATTATTAGTCCAGGTGCAAATTCCCTTGAGATAAGATAGCTGGGTAGGACACGACACCCACACTGAGGTATAAGTGCAGACAGGCTGTGCCCTACACAGGTTGTGGTTGCTTGGAGTCCCAGAGGCCTCGCATCTGTGCCACAGATTCATCTTCACAACAGACCATGCTCCAAGGGCTTTGCCCACCAGAACGCCTGAGCCCATGGTGTCTGTTGTGCTTTTCCTTTGCCTCTCCCTGTGCAAACTCTAAGAGTGAGATTCAGTGATCTAAAATGTAGGATGTTAATGATATAGGCTCGTCCTTATGTTAACGAGGGAGGAGAAGTTCTTCCTGAGAACAATCCAACCACTTGGATCAGCAGCTTGGACCAGATGCCTAAGGTTTAGGTGGTTAAATCCTTTCCCCCTGCCATTTCTCAAGCAATCACATCAACTAGTCATCTGCCTATCGTTCTCTCTGCTGGTGCTCAGTGTCTTGTAAGCACCACGACGTCTGGGATGTCTCCTCCAGTGCTCTCAATCCATATCAGCATACAGGCCCTTACCATACTTGCTGGCTGAGGTCCGGGAGACCGTGGAGTTGTTGACTGCATTGTAGGCAGTGACTTGCTTGGAGACTAAAGCTACCACAGATCCATCTGGCACCTGTAGAGAAAAAGGGACTTTGTCAATCAGCTTCTGAAAACTGGCTGAGGAACATGCCAAGGACAGCAGAAATTCAAGCAGCAGAAACCGAGCCTTAAACCAATGTCACTGTAGGCAGGACAGTAGTTCTGGCCCAAAGCTTCAAATGTTTTCTTCAGTGAGTTTGTTAACAAAAAAGGGAAAAAGATCTCCTGTTACACCACTAGAAGCCTGCACTTGGGCAACAGGGCAACGGATGACAAAGCAGACCTTACTCCATTCATGGCCTGATTCAAAGCCCAGCGACAACAATGTGAGTCTTTGCATTAACCTCAGTAAAGGTGACAGCAAGTTCTTCACTAGGAAGCTTTTATAAAGAATAGGAGCGTGAGAAGAATAAAATCATCTGAGCTACTTCAAACATCAAGGATGGGATGTCCCATAAGGATGATAAAACTGGTGTGAAATTTTCTATTCCTCCCACCTTGATTGCAGGTGGTGTCTAGGTACCTAGCTCAGAAATGGATATCTCCGTTTTCTGCTTAGATTGATCCTGTCAGTCTCTCCATGCACAGTTCCCCCCTTCCACGTGACAAATGCACCACTGGACTGAAGTGACTACCACAACATCTTTCTCTTTGCGGTGTCGGAGGGTCTCAGACAGGGCAAAGCAGCAGGTTTGGAGTGGCTGTGCTCCAGGATGTCATGGAATAGTGTTTCAACAGACAACAGAGCTTTCAGAAATGAGCCAGGCTTTCCATTTCTACAGCTAGCCGATTCATGCAGGTCCTGTATCAGAAATGTTAACAAGCCATTGGCTCAAACAAGTCATATCAGGAATATCTGTGATAAATAAGACATCATAAAAAGGAGACGGGTGAAAAAAACCCTGCTAACTACGTCTAACTCTTGTCTGTGTAATAATAATAATTAGCACTTGCATAGAGTTTTTCATCTTCAAAGCACTGCGGAGGCTAATTAAATAGCCCCTCAGCAATCATGGAAGGCAATTATTGGCTCTTTGTAGTTTTAGCCCCACACTGCAGATGGGGAAACTGAGGAAACAGGAATATCAGTGTCTGTCCCAGTATGCTCCGTGTCTGCCCTCCGGGCAGCCAGAGTAAGCGATGTAGAGTTCAACACCCTGACAGCTGAGGACCTGTTCTGCCCATCCATATAGCTGGGAGCTTGTTGCCTGAAGCAAACAACTGGAAAGAATGCAAAAGGGAAAGAAAATTATGCTTGGTTTGCTGGTGAAACAACATAGAAAATGTCCCTACTCCCTCTGAAAATAAAAAGTGTTCTGAGGTCAGCCAGGAATGATTCTGTCAATCTGAAGTGAAAAGTTTTGTTTCCTTTTCAAAATATTGCTGCCTGCCTCCTCAGGTCAGCTCTTAAATAAAAAAAAAGAAAATCTTGTTATGAAACATAGATTGCTGCAGTGTGATTGAGGAAATGACAAAAATGACAGCATCGGATTAAACTTAATGAGAGGGGGGCGGTTTGTTTGGTTTTTCATAGTTTTTGTAAGAAGGGGAAGAAGTGGGGGGAGCTTTTGACCAAAACTCCATTTTTTATTAAATCTACCACTTGTGTAAGATATTTTTGGATATCTGTAGCCCTCTCTTATGGATCTCAAGGTCACGCAGAGATGAAGGGAATCCCTGTCCCAAGGCAGGTCACATAGACCAGGACAGGGATTGAAAACAAGGGTTCCTAGGTCAGTGACTAGCATGGTCTCCAGTCATGCTGCTTTCTTCCTCCATCTTGCAGGCATTAAGCCTTCTTCCCTTCCATTTTTCTCTCTTTCATCCTTCTGAACTATGCTAGCATTCCAAGGCCTTTGATGCATTGGGAAAAGGGGGGTGGAAGGGCTTGTTTTCTGTTTGCCTACATAAGAAATGTTAACTGATACTGTCCTCATGACCACATGTCCTCTTCACATCCTTCCCTCACCAGGGATGCCCCTTCTTTGAGAGATACAGAGGAGTTTTTCTTCCCTTGGCTCCATCTTTAATGTTGTGCAGGGTAATTACTACAAGGACAGTGGGATCAGGGTGGATGTAGTCAAGACAGGGGCTCTGCCCGGTTATTGCCCACTCAACCATTGTTTATCTCCACATCTTAGAGAATAACACTTTGCCCTTCTTTATATTTTCTTAGCTGATCTACCCTCTACCCGTCCTCTCACACAGTTACCTGATAGTGTGCCAGCGTGTTCAGTCTCTTCCAGTCATTCTCTATCTTGGTTGTGATGTCTTCATCCTGAAGGATCATCCTTGCCCCGCTTGCTTGCCGCCACTCTGCAAGAACAGGGACATTGAACTCTGCTGTGCAGCATCTCTAAGACAGGGGACAGAGCCCTGGTAATCGCTGTGCCCATAACCATGTGGTCACACATGCTGCATCCATGTAGCAGATTGCCAGTCATTGCCTTTACACTCTTTCAGATGCCTCCAACCAAGTACCACGTACGAATGCACAAATGTCCAGAGCCCTCTTTCCAGTGGTAAAGAGAAGACAGAAGAGCCATTAAAAGTTCAGGAAGATGGTTCAGGAAATTATGCAAAAATCATAGCCATGTGGCAAAGTTCAGAGTCAAGTTCTAGGTTATCCAGACTGGTTTCTTTACCCTTGATAAACTGATGTTGCAATCACAAAACAACTTTTGCACAGGAAACACCCACCCCTTTAAAGAGTGACACCGTATAGAGATCAGAACATAGGGCAGTTGCCTACAGAGGTGAGAGGTCCAAGGCTAGGGCACAGCAGCCCTCAGTAGTGAGCTTTATATGGATAAATAAAGCAATGACCAGAAAACTGTTGCTCCATTGGCAAAGCTGAACAGAGCAAAGCCTGGTGCTTTAGCAGTTATTCACAGTGCTTAACTCTTAGCTTAATCGCTGGCCCTATTCTTGCTCCAACGTGGCTGTTTCCAAGACCTTGCATGTGTTAGCCATCACCATGGGACAGCAGCAAATGAATGTCACTTGTGTCAGGGATGGAAATGCATCCCTGGTCAGTCTGTCCTTTAGAGCATAGACACAGCTTTTATCAATACCTGAGATATGTCTAACTGCCAAGACCTAGCCACAGAGAGGGCTCCCCTGGGCAGAGCAACCTCTTGCTCAGCACAGCATCAGACCCGGTACTGGGCTCGGTTCATCTCCATTAGTGCTCACACAACGCTTCTTGCTACTCAAATCCAGAAGCGATGGAGGGCAGGAAGCCCTTAGCTTTGGGAACAGTAGAAGCACCATGGGGAGAAGAGCCAGAGCCAGAACCACCCCCTAGTCTGTGGAGCATGTAATCCCTACCAGCCTTCAGCAGCATGCCTGTGGGCAGAAGGGCGCCAGTTTCTGACCACATCCCATCCTCTAGCCTCCACGCTAAAATGATGAATGCTCCGCTCCTTCTGCAGCACTGGATCACCCCATCACTTCCCAGGGTACCACCTTTTGCTCAAATCCTGAAGGATGCTCCACGTGGAGGATTGTCACAGCTTTCCCTGCAGATGACTCATAGACTTACCTGTAGACAAGGAACACTCATGGCCAAAAGAAGACAAAAGAAGTATCACCTGGTGGCACCAGGGAAAGCTGTGGCTTAGCCACAGACAACCTGGACCATCCAAAGCTATTTTTTTGGTTGTCGTGTCTCAGTCACTGTGACCCAACCACATACAGTCCAGCCAGAGCCAAAGCAGAAAGTCTATTCATTTGCGGGAGTTAATTAAAATGAACCCTTGGATATGGAGACATCACCTGCCACCCCTGCTTAGTTCTCTTAATATAAAAATGCAAGGACCGTTGCAAATTTCTTTTGGTTTCAGCAGTTTTCTTATCACATAATTAAAATGTATTGGGAAAGCCGCCCTTGCCTTTATTATTCATTTAAATTAGCAGGAAGAGGTCAGCTGCTGTGTTTATTGCTGGGTGTTACTTTGGCTGGAGACAGGCAGAGAGTAAGCAAAGGTTATGTTGGCTAAGCACTGATCCTGAACTGCCCTTCATTTACTCCAGCTCCTCAGATCCTCACCTACATTATCCTTTTGATGTCCGAGGGTGATGCTCTCTGTCCATTCCCAACTGGACTGGATTCTTGGAAGATAACTGGTCCCAGGAATTTCTGGGAAGAGCACCAAATGCTGACGTTTGGGCTGGGCTGGGAAACAGTGCTCTTATGAAGCACCCCACAGAGTGCCAAAGCCACTTCTACTGTCACAGAGTGTGTCCCTTATGGGCCTTCCTCATGGCCTCTTGCGGACGGTGTCTCTGACATCTCTCCTTCAGGGATCTGCGTATTACTAAGGTCTTCCTCTCTTCTGGCTCATCTTTGGGGAGGGACACACACTCATGCAGTGTTTCAGGAGGGATGCGCAGGTTCTTAGTGTTGCACTTGGCTCTGACATGAAGGGCAAGCCCAGCTTTCCTCGTTCTGTGCTTTATTCGCATTCAAGGGCTGGACAGGGTCCTGAGAGCAGCAGATGTCCCTCTGCCCCAGGGGAGCTGGGGACATCAGGGGATGTCCCCTCAAGCCCTTTGTGCTCCTGCACAGGCACAGGGGGTTACCAAGCCCTTCTCCTTGGAGTTCTGCCAGAAAGGACCTTGTGAGGAAGAGGAAGGGACAGTCTGACTCCCCACAAGACCCACTCCTGAGCAAGAGAGGGAGAAAAGTCTGTGCGGGGCAGGTTCAGAGCATCTGGCTTCAGTTTTGCAGCCCATTTGCCCTGACTAAATACAAATCACTTAATCATGCATTTGAGCAACGACAGGGAAAGGTGCCCCAGTCGTGATGCCCAAACCCTTCCCAGTTTCACAGGAGCACTGCACGCTCCCCTTCTCCACGAGCACCAGCTGAGGTGGCCACACATTGATCTGCAAGGGAACGGGAAGGGAGGGTGCAAAGGAGGAAAAGGTGACCCTGACATCCATATTCACAGCACTAAGTGAAAACTGTTAGCTTTGTCCTCGCTGGCAACACCCTGTCCCCTCTCTCATCAGATCTGCGCACTCCTCTGCGAGCCAGCACAAAGGAGAGACATACTCCAGTCCAATTTGTTACACTTCCACCTTCCGCTGAGAGGGAGGGAGAGAGGGAGGGAGGTAAAAAATCCCATTATCTTTATCAAGCCTTCCAATCAGGAGCAGCGGTAAATGCAAACTCAGGAGACAGCTGCTGTGAAGCCTTTATATTTCATTCAGCAGATAGTGTATCTTTTTATTGCACACAGGAATTACTTCTTCTTTTTTTCTTTTTTTTCTTCTTTTTTTTTTTTTTTTTAGGAAACAACCTTTCTGTTAAACTTGACTGGGAAAAAAGAAATTCCAGGGGCCTTTGACAAAAAGGTGCTTCTTTGAGCTATAGCAATGCCTGGCTTGGGAATGACTCTATGGGGGGATGAGAGATGGGGAGGTGTCCTCCTGCACCTCAAATCCTATAGAAAATGTTACACCTCCTTTGCGCCTTCTCTCTGATCTGGGTCACCCTGAATATGCCATTGAACAATGGAGAAAAGTGCAGCAGAGAGAATATTTTTCAGGGGCAATTGAAACACCCAGGCGGATGGAAGACCTGCCAGCTCACTCCAAGTGCCTTCATTTGAGCTAGTCATTGTCAGTTACACCATCCTTTACAGGCACCTCTAGGTCATGATGCACACAGTCCATTTCAGGCAACTGCTCATGACTCACACAATGCTTCCCCCCCTTTTCCTAAAGACCCTAAGTCTCCCATGAAGGGCTGTGAAATGGTTTGTAGCTGACTCTGCGCAGCAATGGCACGTGGAACAAAGGCATGTGGCTTACCTAAGCCTGATGCCTATTTCATGATCACTTGTGCTCATGAAAGATTAGTCTGAAGAGCTGGGGGGGCTGCTTTCAGTCCTACGAGTATTTTTTCTCTTCCCAATAATTTCCACGTGAGAGACAAATTGGCATAGGAAATAGGAGGATAAACTTTGTCTGTATGCTATGGGTACCGGTACAACCAGGTTGGTAGGAAACAAAAAAGGGTAAATGTCCAGTATGTGATGACCTCCAGGGAGAGAGGAGAAGCTCCGCTCTGCTTCTGGGGTGGAGAAAGGACCACCATGGTTGGGAAAAAAAAGTTCATATCAGAACGTATAGATGGAAGATACCTGGGAAATATTCCATCCTGTGTATGCAAGTCACCTGCCTTACTCTAAGTAAACTACAGTTAGACCCAGTCTAAACGGCTCCCGAAGGTTGAACCCCTCGCCCCAGTACGACACCATCGATGAGGCAGTGAAAGCCCAGCCATGGTCCACAATGAGCCTCAGACAGCATCGAGTGCAAGACAGCCAACCTCGCAGCTCCTGTTGCCGCAGCAGTCCATTTCAAAAAGCAACTGAAACACAGGGAAGAATGAATGCCTCAGCGCGGAGCCAAATTCCTGTTTTGTGATCCTTGCAACCTAATGCTTTCCCAAAGACGGGGTATTTCATTTTTTTTGTGAGGGCTTTAAAAAATAATAACAAAAATAGCCACTGCAGAAAGAAGCCTTTACTCAGAGGGCTGCAATTTGGGTTTTGGACTAAAATGTAACCTCAGGGTGTCCAAAATAAGCGCTTTCAGCTGACAACCCCCTCCATGAGTTGTCTGGGTAACTGCAAAACATTATGACATTTGCGACACATACAAGTCACTCTGCCTGCAGCTACCCTGCATTTAACAACTCAAAATAACTCATTAGCTTGTTTGCTTTCTTCCATGTGAGCGATCTGGCCTTAGTATGGACAGAAAGCCCAGAAAATTGTAATGGTAATAGAAAAGGGTGTTGCTGTTTAGAAAACAGTCGATTTCAAAGCCAGATTATAGTCATCTGCTCTGACCTACTGTTTAGCATGGACTGGCATTGCCGATCCAGCCGTCTTTGCAGTTCTGAGCATTCAGCCTGGGGTAGGTTGATCCTGCCTGATCCTCTGTGAAGCTTTCTAATGGCCAGCAGTGTTTTCTGCTCTCCCCTTGCTGCCTTCACTGTCACCGAAGGATGCCAGGTGCCAACAAACATCTTTTCCTGCAAAGAGGCTGGGCTGGAGCTGTGGCTTGACATCGTGCATATCCTCTTGTTCCTGCTTCACCTGTGCCAGCCCTGCTCCTCCCACCTTGTTAGCTGCTGTGCTAAAGGAGCCTGCAACTACATTGCTGCTGGCAAAACTCCTCTACTAGATTAGGGGTTTTTTCTGTTTTGTTTTGTTGGTTTTTTTTTTTCCCCAACAGCATCATCAATGCTACTGGCCAAACAGCTGCTCATTAAGCAGTCTCCTGTCAGTACGGACAAGTCTGTCCTCTGAGGGGTGCACATGCTCATAAGTACTTTCTGGAACTTGCTGGTCCTAAGCACCACTCAGCAGATCAATATTTCTTACAACAGCAATAGCCCTGGATGCAAAATTGTCAGGCTCCACCTGGGACCCCGCACACACACACTTCTGTATCTTTGTCAGCGCTGCAGTAGAACCTGTGGACTGCAATTTATCCCTTGCGTTTGCAACACGCGGGTAGAATTCCCGCCTCCCGGTACGGATGCATCATTCATCCTCACAGCAGAACGAACTACTTTCCACTCATACGCTGTCTGAAATCCAAATGTAATGGGCTCGGTGGCCACCATCCAGCATCGGATAGGTAGAGAGATCTCACTGCAGACACCACTCCTCTGGTCTACTGTGCCCTGGCACCCTGCCCTACCTGCTCTCATGCTCACCCTAGCACTCACCATTTCCCTGCTGACTCACAGCAGCTCCAAAATCGTCTTGGGTCCTTTCTTGATGATGCATACAATCTGTTCTTTATCGCTGCTGGTTTTGGCAGCTTGTTTCATTATTATAACTGCCTTTCATGAGCAGGAATCTTGCTGCAATTTCTGTCAGGAATCCCCTCCTCCTCTACACATACGCACACACATCTAGACACTTAACTTTAATCCCTGACCTCTCATTCCCGCCTCTATTATTGCTGTGAATTTTTTCTTGGCATCAGTCCATTCCTTCTCCTTTTGGTTCTTCTTCTACTTTGCTGGGTTTTATAGACTCCATCATTTTCCACTCAAGTCTCTTTCACTGAAGGTCACTGAGGGCAAACTCTGGCAGATACAGCCACAATACAGTCCCCAGCTCCCTACCAGACAGCTCAGCAATGCCCTGAGCAGATTTTTCTACATCCTTTCATAGTAACCTCCCAGTGTAGTATCACATCTGCCTCTGAACCCCAGCTTCACACACCTCATTCCTCCCAGCACCCGTGTTCCTGGTTTTGGGCAGAAATAGATTTTGGCGTCAGAGGCAGCCCTGTACACCCTGGGATGTACAACTCCCTGTGTGCCCCATCGATCAAGAGCGCAACTGCCTAGAAATGCAGGCGAAGCTGGCGCAGCTCTTCCCACCCTCCAAGCAGAGCAATGCATGAATGAGCAAAACACCAAGAAAAAAAAAAAAAAAGAAGCATGAATTCATAAACAGAAGGACTAATCTTTCCTTAAGACCTCCTAGTCCTCTGCAGAAAGGAAACTTCAGAGCAGCAGCTCCCAGCCCTGCTGGTGGTGGTGGGGTGCTGGAAGGAGAGGGGAGCAGTCAGGGGTGAGATGGATGCAGCCCACTGAACAGAGGATATTTCATCCCCTTTCTTCTGCCTGCACAACGAGTAATTAATACTGCTTGTGCTGTAACTATCTCAGCAAGAAGATATATATATAATCCAAACCCTCACTATTCAGAGGAGAGCTAGGAATAAATCTCTGCAGCCTGAACACTGCTGACAACAACACCCTGGGCATTCGGTGCTCTTTTTCCAGGAGTCTTCAGCAGGACAGAGAGAATAGCCCCAGTCATGCCTTTTCCATACCCTGTCCAAGCCGAATTCTGTGGACAGAGAAGCAGGATGGCTACTGGTCTTTTTAAGTCCTCAAGGCCAAAGATTTCATAATCCAGGAGCATATGCATCAGTTTAATCACTCTTTTCTGCCCTCTCACCATTGCTGCTGCTCTGCCTTGCAGAAGCGCCGCAAGTACACCCAGTCTGGAGACGTGGCACTTACCCCAACAGTGTCTAGATTGAATTTGGCTGATTCCCATCTCCCCTCTCCCGCCTGCCCGGGGGCAATCAGGGCCTGCTGTGGACTCACATACCCAAGTCCATATCAGCAGCTTTAGGTCGGTGGGAGCAGGGGACGTTCTTGAAGATGGCATCGAGGATTTTCTCCTTGACCTGCGTGATGGTGTCACAGTTCAGGATCTTCACCGGGATCTCAGGGCTGTTCACGTTGTCGGGGTTCACGCAGCTCAGGACCTGAGAGAGAGGCAGTGAGAGCCACCACACGTTTCACAGCAGCACGAGTACTCTGTGGCCACCCTTCTGCAGCCACCTCCTTGTAGGTCCCTGCCTTCTACAAGCCAGAGGGATACCTAGGGTGCAATTAGGGGAAAAATGTGTACCAAGAGTATTCCCTCCTTTGAGAGGGCACAGAGATCTGGTTTCACACAGGGAGATTGCAGGCATCCATGCCTATGCTGCTTTCAACCCCTACCACTGTCTGTGCCCAGTAAATTAAAGGTAATTTAGGATTTGGCTCTCAGCTAAGTGCTGTGGGCTCCCAGATGTTGCAGTAAGTGACTTGGGGCTGATGTGAAGGTTTTTCTGAACTTGTATCTTGTGCCACCTGTCTCTGTGAGGTGAAACTACTATACCTGTGGGAACAACCCCTTAGATTTGAGCTTCATCTCCTTGGCATCTTCACTATAGTTACTAACAGACAGCTCACGAATACCAGCTCAGGTTCTGGTGCTTTCAGGAAAAATGACATTCACCTAAATGGTACCAGGCAATGGCCATTGACACATTTGTTTCATAGAAACAGTTGAAACTCATAGAAAAAATTAAAAATGCAATCAGGCCTGACCCTGGTGGGAGCTGAACTAATATCCAAAGGGTTCTCCAGGGATTTCCTTGGCCTCTAACCCATTCCCTGCTCCCTAGAGAGCTGGCAAGGTGACTGAATTCAGTAGCAGCCTTGCATTGCCACCTGACTTCGACAATTCAGGTAAAAGTGTTCTTCAGCGCCTCAGAGTTAAGTTTGTCCATCTGCACAGCCACGGACGGCCCAAGATGCTTCTCAGAAGAATGTTATCAATTTGAAATGCAGGGCTTCTTACAAAAAGGAACACAAAACAACAACTTCTGCTTTCACATATAGAACAAGAAAATTGACCCAACTAGAGAGGCCTCTGATTTCCCAGGAGAATATAATTTTCTCCAAAGACTCTGTCCAAGAGTAAATGCAAAGCATATGTGGTTGTGAGGGAGGGAGGAATGCCTTAAACACACACACAGAGTGTTTAACAGCAATCTGCCCGCTAACTCTTGGCCATGTCTATGTCGAGCATTATTCTCTCTCCTGGCTACAGGAGTGTGAAGTCTATAAACTTTTATAAACTCAGCACACCTTTGCACTTGGAAGGCGTGTTCAGTGATGCTCCTGGCTATATACGGTCATTAAATGTTCCTGTGCCGCTTTTACAAGTGCAGACATGTTAGTTTGATTCCTTAGACAAATTCTACCTTGACTGTAAATTCTCTTCTGTAGTACGCAATAGGTACTGGCCTCTCCATCGCTTTCCATCTTAACATACTGAGATGCAGTGGGATCACAAAGTGGCTTGAAACTGGGTGAAATCATATCGGTATAATTATATATTGGCTCACCAGGCTCCCTTTGGTGCTGTTATGCTCAGCTAAGAGGGACTTGTGAAGACATTGCTTACAAAAAGCTCTGTGATCTTTCTGGATGAAAGGGGAGATGTAAATATGAGATATTGATTAGATCATAATGCTATTATTTATATGTCACTTCCAGCAGTATTGAAGAAGCATCAATTCAGATAATAATAACAACAGCACAGATTTACAGTTCTGGGGCATCTTTCATCTCAAAGGATCACAGAACTATACATAAAAAGCACTGTTGAAATGTATCCAGTGTTGAGCTTATTAGTTGCCCCCCTCCCATTGCACGTCTGTAGGGAAATGAAGCAGTGACGGCGGGCTAGGACAGCTCTTCTGAGAGTGTTGTGGTTCTGGAGACCAAGTTACTCTGCAGGTCTCTCCCAGTGGTCTGAGCTCAGCTGAGACAAACTGAGCTGATGCCAGTCAGAGCAAGCTGTGTGGTGTGATTCATCTCTGATGCCAACACCTGGGGTAGTACCTGCAAACCCCTGAACTCCGGTGTGCTCATTTCAGGGACAGCCAATAGGGTCCTTTCAACATTTTAGAGAATTCAAGCATTGCTTATAGAAACCAGCACCCATCCCAGAGCACAGTGGCTTTGACATACATGCCCCAGGCTTTGCATCAGCTCTCAGTTGGTGTTCTCTTGTGGGGAGACTCTCAGTACAAAGACTTCAGGACATTATCAGGCTACACCTCTGCATTTTACACACTAAACGGCTCTTCTTTGGAGATTGTCAAACGCCTTATAGAAGTATCCTTACTCCACAGACTGAAAATCTCAGCTCCCCACCCAACAGACTGAAGCTCCTAATCATAAGGTGTTTGCAATAGAGAGATTCCTTTGACTTCTGTGGGAATCCTCCCGAAAGTTTCCTCTGTTTTCCCCCCAGCTTTCTACAGATTGTCCCTGGTAAGAAGTGACCAGGACAAAAAATATCTAAGCATTGGCTTTATCCATTTAGCAGAATTCAGACTCTCTAATCTTACTGGAAGAGTAAGGTTTGCCCTAGGCTTCACCCAAGGCTGCCCTCACAACAACCAGTGGAAGACAGAGAAGTAACGCCATTGCTCCTTCAGTGCTGCTCAGAGCTATGTCAACACAATCTTCGATGTCAACTGGTGGGGAAGAGACCCCTGAGACGGCCTGCGTTGTATTCCTGCATGGTGAGTCAGTCTGAGGGAAGCTTTGTGATTCTGACCTGGATGCATTCACTGCTACTGCTCCACCACCCACTACCAGGCTTTGAGCCCTGTGAGGCAGAGCTAGGGAGGTGGATGAAGGGGAGAGGAGGCTTCAGTGTCGCTCAAGGAGATGCTGAATGTTTTGCCACTGAGAGGACGTCAGCACTTGGCACCACTGTTCGGTCATGCGTTGAGGTCTGTGTCGGCGTAGCATAAAGGCAATGACAGTTGTGGGGTAACACAGAAAGGTATGGGACTGGGAGCAAGCGGAGTAGTAATCTCTGAGCCCTGACTGTGTATGACCCTGGGGCATGTCGTCTTACTGGATTTGTATTTATTAACCTTTTTCTACATCCTTGGGCTCTTTCTGTCTTCCAGCCCGTCCTGCCGTGAGCTGTCTCTAAGTGTACGTATACACGCAATGCTTAGCACAGCTAAGCCTTGATCTCCACTATGGATTACTGGCTTTTAATTAATAAAGGCACAGCTTGTGATTACTCATATGGGCACTCTGGCTCCGAGTTCTCTGCATTATTTGAGTGGTCTGCCCTGAGACCACTACAGTTTCTGTCCCAGGGACAGACATCTTTCTCTCCTTTTTAGTCTGGGCTACGGAAGGTCCAAGGGAGTTAGCACTTAGCAAGGCTTGACAGTGAGCAAGGAGGAGAAAGAACCCCGGAAAGGTCAAGCATGGGAGAGCCACCTTATATCTCCATAGTAGCTTCCTCCCTGCCACCAAAATTCCCTGAAAAGCCTTCACCAAAGGCAGCACAAAGCATCTTTATTCATCTGGAATATGTCGTCAGGAGAGATGATCCGATTAGGCTCTCAGCAGTGGAGCCACCAAGGTGTGCAGGGAGCACACAGAACATGCCACTGCTCAAGAAGTACTGGGCAGCTCCTGCTTACCATCCCCAAGCACTAATTAGCCATTACTCTTGACGGCTTCTAACACACATCAAGGTCTTTGCTCCCCTGTATTATTTGTGTCAGCAGAAATGAAGCTCACGCAGGAGGTGGATGATCTTTCATCTCCCAGTGACAGTAGAGCAGTGGCAATAGGGAGTGAGGTTTTTGCAGCTGCACTCTGGTTTGGTGAATGGTTAAAAAATCATGGGTTCTGTCAAAGGCAGATGGCAGTTAGCAAGGATGAGATCTTCCTGGCTCTCATAGATGGAATAAACTAACTGGGTTTTTAATGCCACTGCAGCCCTGAGGTGATGAGCACTGACTGATAGCAAAGACACAAGAGGGTGTTTGTGGCCAGCAGGTGAAAAGAGGTTCTCCTCCCCCTCTACTCTGCACTGGTGAGACCATATTTGGAGTGCTGTGTCCAGTTCTGGGCCCCCCAGTTCAAGAAGGGCAGGGAACTGCTGGAGCAAGGCCAGCGCAGAGCTGCCAAGGGGATCAGGGGCTGGAGCATCTCCCTGGTGAGGAAAGGCTGAGAGACCTGGGCTTGTTCAGCCTGGAGAAGAGAAGGCTGAGGGGGGATCTCATCAATGCTTATAAATACCTGAAGGGTGGGTGTCAGGAGGATGGGGCTGGGCTCTTTTCAGCGGTGCCCAACGCCAGGCCAAGGGGGGATGGGCACAAGCTGGAACACGGGAAGCTCCCCCTGAACATGAGGCCAAACCCCTTTGCTGTGCGGGTGCCAGAGCAGGGGCACAGGCTGCCCAGAGAGGCTGTGGGGTCCCTTCCCTGGAGACATTCACCCCCCGCCTGGACGCGGCCCTGTGCCCCTGCTCTGGGGGTGCCTGCTCCAGCAGGGGGTGGGACGGGGTGAGCTCCAGGGGTCCCTGCCAGCCCCCACCAGTCTGGGATTCTGTGATTCTCTGGGGAGAAGTAAGGAGAAGACCTGCTGTTTAGCTGTGATGCATTTATTCTAGCAAATCACATCTGTAACTTGCTTAGTTTCTCCTGGACTGAAAAATCCGTTGTAAGTACAGAAATTGTTATAGACTGCAAAGACCCTAGGCTGCTGAGGGCTGCTTCCTTGGAGAACAGACAGCAAACTGGAGCTATCTGATTTGGAGAGAAATCAGGCTGAAACAGTCTAAATTTAGTGAATGAGGTGTGTATTGTAAAATCAGTAATTCCAGATGTCTGAAAGGGCTCCGTCATCTTTTTTTCTAACTGGATAAGTCAATTTCTTTGGATCTGATTTTCACTCAAACCATATTTGAAATCATGACTTAAAATATTTGGCCATGATTAATAAAGGCTAAATATAAATGCCTTCCAAAAGCAGCCCTGGGCTTGTCTTCCTGGAATAATGACAGTAAACAGCCTGTTTCAATGTGCCGTGTTGCTGGAATTGTGATTTAACTTAGTCAAGCAGTCATCTAGCGCTCGTGAAATGTGAACAGCCCAGTGAATTTTAACCACACACAGAGCAACCTCGCAGTGGTGACCAGGTGCATTTGGTAGAGAGCAGGAGGCATTGAGGGAGTTCCTATATTACAGATACTGAATCAGTTCTTGTTTTATCTCATTACTATTTATTTTTAATAAAAGATTACAGACTTCTTAAGGAAGGTAGAGGAAGGACAAAATAAAACAGAAATAAAGGGGAACGGAAAGGAAGAACAATCCTATTCATATTCTGCTTCTTCTTAATCTCCTTCACAGAAGCTGATCTCTGTAAATCTGCTGAGATTCCTATCGGGATATATTTGTCTGCTCTTGAGATGTAAGAGGGAGAGCTGATTAACATCAAACAACACAAAGCGAATGGAGGAGAGCTTTGTTCAGGCTGATGTATAATTACTACCCTTTGCTGGCTGCTTTATATCAAGCCTAAAAGGATCGGAGGGATTTCCTTTGGTGAAAGTGATCACTCTGTCTGCATATTTCTTCCTTTTGCTCACTCACTTCGTGTGAGATCAGGCCTCCAAATTGCTAGACAACCACACGTAATGGAAAAGAAGCACTACACTGTTGATTTAATAGGAAAGTCACGTTTTTAATATGCAAAATAAAAATGTGGTCTTATTTAAGAATAAAGTCCACCCCCTCATCAGACCTGGATTCAGTCAAAGCTCAGCTTTAGACTCCCTGTAGTTACTGAAGAAAAGCAGGCATTTCCAGCATCAGCCCACCTGAGCTAAGATATAAGACAGGTCAAGGAACTAACACTGACTGGACACAGCTTTCAAAGCTAGATGAAGTTAAGTGAGATGAATGTTCCTCAGCTGAGGGTGCACATAGAATAATCTGATAAGTTCAGAGCACCTTCTGACCATCCTAAAATTTGGAGTTGGGGTTTTCTGAGACCAAAGACATGGGAAATAAAGAAATTACAAGGATCACTGAAGGCTTGGAAAGTGTTCTTCATCCTGCAGAGACTTAGAAGCTCAGTGGATTTAGTGTATCCAGGAAAAACCGAAGGCTTACAAACACACTAAGAAGAGATATCTAATGCTCTTTAATTGATGCTCTTTAATCAAGGGGGAAAAGGGGTAATCTCGGAGAAGGAGCTAAAGATGGACATATGCAATATATATCTTGCAGAAGACCACAGGCTTTGCATTCACCACAAGGTCTGAGGACGTCTCTGGGCTTGCCGTGCCCTGAGCCGGGCGTCCCTCTGGTCACAAGCGTCCCGTGGCCAAGGGCCTCGTGCCCGACCTGCCCGAGCTCAGCGCTGGGGACACCCCGCACGGCCAAGGGCTGCCGCCCCGGGCAGGCACTGCCCAGCAAACACCAGCCCTTTGTGTGCCCGGGCTGGGCGCTGGGCAGCTCTGCCGCTGGTGCCGGGGGCCAGGGAGAGGGGAGCAGGCGGTGGGAGAGCGGGGATGAGGATCCCCCCAGCTGGTCCCAAGAGTGAGGAGGAAGAAACCCCACCGTGAACATCACACACCTGCCAGGGAAGAGCTCAGGGCGGTGACAACTTGTAGTGACAACCCCACCTTTCTGTGGTAGGAAGACTGTTACCTTTGACCTACAACTCAGAGGGATGTTGGAATGATGGGCATCACACCAGGGAAAAGACATAGGTATTAGGAAGTATTTTGTCTAACAGAACAGAGTAAATTGCCCATATCTATTGTCTTCACTCTCACAGGCATATTCATGACACAAGGTTCGCACTTGTCTTCCAACACTCCTGACCTCACCTAATCCAAGCAATGATAAAGGATTGGCACTGCCAGCCCACCCTGCAATGAGTGCAGATGCTTTCGGAGAACAGGCAATGCTTTTGGGGAGCTGGAGATGCTCTGGGCGTGGGGCAGGGCATAGTGGATGTAACCTGGAAGCAGCCATCTTTGCAAACATGCTTTGCAAGCAGATGCTTTAACCACAAACCTTGCTGTGTTAGGGGATGGATCTAGTCAGCCTTCAGCAGGGTTACCCTGCTGGGTTGCAAGAATAAATTGGCCCAAAGAGTCAGCATGCCCATCACTGGCTTCTTTTACCTAGATCCCCTTTTGCTAGAAGAAGCTGGGCAAGCCCAGAGGAAGGTCTGCTCAGAGCACTCACCAGTGTCTTGTAATCAATCTGCTGTCGGATAAGCTTGTCCTCACTCAGAGAGTACCGCGCCTCCCCGGTGATGGAATCGATGGGACCCTTTTCCATCTGCTGCTTGATGGCACAGAAAAGGGAGAACAGAGGTTCACCAGCACACTCCTGCAGGGGTCAGAGACAACCGTGAGGTGAAACAAGAGAAGCAGAGGTGAGAACCCAACCAAACAGCGTGTCAATGCCTGCCATGGCTGACCGTCCCCAACACCTTGAGACAGATGTATCAGTGGGAATCAGTCTATTCCATACATTTTGGGGCTAAAGGTGACCTTCCACCTCCACAGAGAGCAACCAGCCCTCTTGAGTGTCCTGTCACAGGACAAAGGTGTCAGTGCTCCCTGGCAATGCTGGGGCTGGCAGAGCCTTGTAGCAGCTGTTCAGGCAATTGCCACCAGGCCAGAGCTTTGCACTGGAGCAGTGTTGGGATGGGTCCCAGAGGACCTGGAGACAGGTCTGAAAGGGAGATGGACTGCCTGTGCCCCATCCTGGGTGTCTGGGCAGAGCCCGCAGTCTCCCCAAGTGCTCTCATGCTGGAGGCAAATAGCAATGCTCAGGCAGGAGCAGCTCCATGACCCAGGGAAGATGCGCTCCTGGGTCTGTACAGTTGCGTTGGTGATGTCAGATGCGTGGGACCCAGCACAGGACAGCAACAAGCATCCCACGGGCAGGGCCAGCAGACACACCTCTCCCTAATTTCTCAGTCCCATCATTCACACTCACTGCACTCCTCTTCCCACACTTTTCCTAGCCTCTCCTCCCTTGCCTCCCTCTTCACATTTGCTGCCATGCGCCCCTCCTCGTGCTTTCTTCTATTACCTCCCTTCCCCTTCATCTCTCCATCCTTCCTCCCTTCCTCCCCACCTTGCCCTCTCCTCTTGCAGTGTGTCCCAACTCAACGAGCGAGGTCATTTTCCTCTGGTGTAAATCCCGGCAAAAACAAGTTAATAATCTGGAGCAAAGTGGCCCCTTTCTCAGTTCCTACACCTGTCTCCCACTTAATTAGCTTATCTGCCAGCAGCATATTGCTTCTGTGTGCCTGTCTCTTGCCCTTATCAGGCCCCTGTTCAGGGTAAGGCAAGAAGACAAGTAGCTGAGTGGGGGGAGAAAAGCCTATTATAAAAGCAGCGCTTTAGAGAGTCACCTCCTTATATCCTTTCCTTTCAGCTGAAAGCAGGAATCTGATACTGAAATCACTGAAATTACCTTCCAGGGACCTTCAAAACTTTCCCATGTGTTCATTCTTGAAGAGGCTGTGCCTGAGGAAGGCTCAGGGGAATGGTATTGATTTGTAAAGCCTTGAATTGCCAGGCAGACGGTGGTTATCCTGTCCAAACGGGGCTGTAAGGTGTAAGAATATCTAGCAACCTCACTGAGAGTGGTGGAGAGGTGCAGAGACCAGCTCCTTCCAAAAAGGCTGGCTCTGAGTTTGGTGCCTTGGCAATTAACGTGCTTGAGGTTCAATGTGTGTCCCCAAGAAGAAACAGCCATCACCCAGCAGTCAGTGGCAGGTCTCAAAACCTGAGAGCCTCTTGTTTTTACTACACGCCACCCCAAAGAGGCCCTCTGGGAGGAACAAGAGGGCTCAGGGGGTGTCTTAAGTCTTTTCACTGTTTTGTTGATGAGCAACCTGCAAAGCCAAGGCTATCTGCCACCAGGAATCAAAGCAG
This sequence comes from Phalacrocorax carbo, assembly GCF_963921805.1. Classification (NCBI taxonomy): domain Eukaryota; kingdom Metazoa; phylum Chordata; class Aves; order Suliformes; family Phalacrocoracidae; genus Phalacrocorax; species Phalacrocorax carbo. The sequence continues at coordinate 3,660,975 of NC_087513.1, read as the reverse complement.
CAACAGCCTCAGCCCCTGCTGGGCTCTGGATGCAGCAGTCACATTTACATGGTGTATTGGGTCCAGCCCCCTGGACTCAGAGGGTGTACAGCCATGCCCAGGACAGGCTTGAGGCACCCTTATGCCAAGAAGAGCTTGGGCTTGGTCCTAAGTTAAACTAAGCAGGGATCTGGTTATGGCATGAGTAAAGCAGGTTAAGTATGAAGGAGGCACTGGGCCTCAGTACTGCCTCTGAACTGGGGTGGTGGGAGATGTCCAGCCACTACGCACTGAAAATATGGGTCATCACACGATGGCGGTCTGAGCCTTCTCGTAAAAGGAGGTAATTTTCTATACAGGTTTCCACCAGGCTCTGAATTCCCTCATGTTTCATCACAGGTCCTTAGAACCCCCCTCTGTACAGGAGTAACACCAACAGGCTGCCTCTCTAACAAACTGTCCCTCTTTGTTGCCCCTGGATCAGAAAACAGCCCCTCTCCCATTAGCCAGTGAGCTCTCTCCTGAGAATAAAAGCTTTCTCCTTTATACCTGGGAAGTTTTTGCCCCAACTAAACCTTGCCAAGAGGAAACACATTAAAGCAGCTGTTCATCCAGGCATGCTGCTCCTCTTACCTTGAGGAACTTGTACAGAAGGAAGGTGAACCAGTTGGTGAGCATTTTCTCAGCCACAGACTCTGTCCTAAAAGCCCACGAGAAAAAGCAAATTAGAAATGAGTTAGTCATGCCGGTCATATCAAAGGGCAAGTCAATAAATTGGCTTTGTCCATCTTACTGCCCAGATATCTGAGCCCCATGGAAAGTCTGGCATGACACCATGAAGATTAAGCATGTCCTAGGCTCTCTGTTTTAGCTTTGGATTTAGGAAACCCTCAGGAAAATCCTTACTGCCCTTTTAATTCTCCTGTGACTAGGGAAGTCCCAGTATGTCTCTCTCTCAGTTTCTCCATTAGTGAAATGGAGATGACAACATTTGAGGGACCCTTCTCAGACGAGCTCAGGAGGGATAAATCCATCAAATATGACGAGCTCAGAGTTAGGTCATATGAGAAGTAGGCTATATAAATACTTAAGACAGATCTAAATCACCAGAGAACAGTTATCTGGCACTGATTATCTCCCTGGCATTTGGAAGTGATTATAACCCTCAGTGTGTCAATGTGGCACAATCACAGAGCTCATCCTGCTGCCCTTGAACACTGTGTCCTCAATCAGACAAAAATCCTTCTAGAGTCTTTAGAGTGAACTTTTCCTACAGAAGGACCAACTCAGACCTGTAAATGTTTGGACACCAGGAGCACAGGGTGAATCTCTGTTGGCTCCAGTACGTGCACTGGTGTTACTCAAGAAGAAAGCAAGAGTCCCTGCCTGGATGTATTAAAGTGGGTCTCCCTTGTCCTGGCTATCACCAAAGCCACTTAGGGCTGCAGCTTGCTTTTTCGGTTCCCTAGTCCTTCAGCAGAAAGTTGATCTTGCTTCCTCTGGAGCATGGGACTTGCAAAGGGAAGGGTTCGCATCACTGGAGCCGTACATTTGGAAGCAGCCAGTGACCTTGCCTGAGAACAGCATCCTGTTACACCAACAGAGAGTAAATGACGGTCCCTTCCCTAGCTAAGCTCAGCTGATTTTTAGCCTGGTGTCCATAGGGGTTTCTCTGTTGTCACGGGCACATCTTGCTTAGGTGGTGGGGATGGTGGGGGAAGGGGTGACAATAGGGTGTTTGTTGTCACTCCTTTTGCCTGCAACCAGAGAAAGAGGTGATACGGTCCCAGTTTGCTACCGGATTAATGCTGTATTTTCTTTGTCTATAGTGACCATTGCCGTGCTCTGCCTAGAGACTGGCTCTGTCCAAACCAGCCTGTTTGCCCTTTATTCCCCTCAGTCAATGTCACCTAGCTGCTGTCCTGCATTGGTCACGGTATGATATTCAATTCCAGCAATCCCTACGCTTATCATGGGCTGAGCTTCTTGCAGGAAAAGTCACCTTTTCTGATGCTCTCTGGTGTGACACCTGGGACCCATCACATGGTGCAAACTTAGCATTACCATGAGAAAAAGAACTAAAAACCCATTATGCTGTTGCTCTCTGCCCTGGTTGCTTTGATTTCTTTGAGGCTGTAGATGTCATGTGGGAGGAACACTGGACACAGGCGAGGTGGGAAAATCATCCTAGCCAGCTCCTTCCTCCTGTCAAACACCCCCAAATCCAACACTGAAGAAAGTTTTTGGAAGATTCCCTTCCATCCACAGAGTCACAGGGAGGAATGGGAAGCATCAAGTTGAATCCAACTGCTCCAAATTATTGTCTGGAGACCTCACACCAACATCTGAATCCCAAGGCACTGAGCTAGTCACCTGTTCGTTGGTAGAATCTGTTCTGGTGCAGCTCAGTGCAGGACCTGCATCTCAGAGCACAAACCACATCTCTGATTTCTCCTTGCATTTTCAGAGCTTGGAACAGTGGAGATGACTTCTTTGTTCACTGCCTCTCCTTCCAAAGGCCACATTTCGTTTCCAACAAAGAGGACTAGAGTTAGAAAAAAGCTAGAAGAAGGAGGAAGAGGGAAAATGGGATGCTCAGGACAAGACAGGAATGAGCAACCAGGGAAGATAAAGAGATGGGGAAAGGGGAAGAAGAGGAGAAAATTAAGGGAGGAGACAGTTGGAAGGAGGCAGTGCCATCCAGCATCAGAGGAGAAGCACAGAAAGGAAGCCTGGGGACAGCTGGAGGGAGGTCACCAGCCAGGCTGTAGGGCTTGAATCACATCAGGCAGTCAAATGACACCAGAGCAAAGTCCAGTCTCTGCCCCTGGCTTTGCTACCCTGAATGCCAGGAAGCGCCTTCTCCTCCTTTTTTTGCTGGTTCTCTGTAGTAGGCTGCATGCCAGATGAAAACCCTCCCAGCAGGCAACACAGATCCCTTCCCTGCCCAAGCTGTCCATCACGATCAGCTGAGGGCTCCTCAAAGTTGGCTCTGAGCAGTGGCAAAGGCCTTCTGTCTTCAGTAGACCTCCCCTGATTTTACCTAGGGCCCTGGCTTGAATCAGAAGGATTGGTTCAGACCATGAAAAAGGGTTTAATATGATCCTAAAGGGAGAAAAGGCAGCATTTCCATGGGCAGGGAAAGCATGTTAATTATGAAGCAGTAGATTTCCAATTCAAGGGTTCCCGTACAACCCTGGTGGTTAAACCTTAGACCTGACCAAGAAGCACCAACCCAAACTTGTGACTGATATGAAACCAGTTCTGTTGTTCTGCTCAGCTCTGCTAACGGCTTCAGCAAGGTCCCAGTGCCAATGCTCTGGGAGAGACAGAAGATCACACAATGCAGCTGAAGAAGATGCTCCATGTGTCTGTAGTTAACTCATGAACAAGAAACACACCTGGGCAGTCCACGTCCCAGGCAAGAGAAGGCAGCAGCTGATTTACACACCAGGGATATAATATAACCTGTTCTATGTGATATACTCACAGGTCCTACACAATGCAGTTGGAGTTTTCAGGTTAAAAGGAAACACAAGCATAAATTAACAACTTAAGCACACAAGTCCAACATAAGAACTCAAATGTATGGGTTCTTGCTGCCCTTATGAAGCTTTCTAGAAGACCCACATTAAAATCCAGACGTAGTTCAGTTCTGTAACTTTTAATCATTGAGTGCTTTTTGGTTAGGGAGGAGATGGAGCAAGACCTACAGACACACTTGCTGAAAGGAATGCTCTGTCAGGAAGTCTTAAATAAGCAGGAAACCAGAAAGAGAGAGTGAGTCAGTCTTCATTCAGCCCTATTTTCCTTATTCATCCCTTTCTGCAAACAGCTTCATGCCAGCCCTATGGGGTCAACTGAACTGTGGCTGTATATCATCCTGATTTCACACCCTGCTGCACAAATAAAAATCAAGCAAATTTGTCCCTTTCCTCCAAAGATCACTAGCGTGCTTATGTTAGTGGGGCACAGGCCCATCCACGATCACTCCAGCCCCAGGCATCCTTACCTCCGGAGCAGCAGCTTCGGGTGGTTCTTGCTCTCCAGATTTTTGTCTATGAGGTCAGCCAAGAGCTGTTTGAGGACATCAGTAGCGTACTCCAGCTTGCTCTGTAGCACCGTCATGATCAGTGAGGCCACATTGCCACGGTCCCTCATGGAGAAGCTGCGCTGGGACTCCAGCGTGCGGATGAAGGACAGCAGGAAAACCTTGTTGTTGATGAGCTGGGCAAAGAGCTTCAGGCCTTTCTCCACCCGTTCCTGCCTGTAGCCAGGGACCTGCACAAGAAGAAGGAGGGTTTATACCTTTCAGCCACTGCCCACTGTGAGATCTCTCCCAAATGGGTCACACACCCTTTGCTACCTCTCTGCCCTCATCCCTCCAGCTCCTCCAACTATATACTTTGACACCAAACAGAAGGCAGTTCTGAGGCAGGGAAAAGGGAAAAGATGCTTCAGAAAACAGCATAAACAATTTAAAAAAACGGTCTTGCATCTAGCAGGCAGGTGAGCCCTTCCTTCTGCATCACAGGATCGTCCTGTGAGAAGGAAGAGAGTCCATACATCATCTGATGATTAGGAAGCCTGAGACACCTCCTAGCCACAGCCAGATGATTGTTTTCCAACCCTGTGTTTCCCTCCCTGAACAGTACATCAAAAAGAGATTGCTAATTCCTGGATATAGTGCCATACCATGTTGTACTTTTATTGTAATCAGACTGAAGTCTCACTCTATCTCCACCAAACACCTCTTTTTCATCCCTGCAAGAAACCTGCTTACAGAGATTTGGGGTTCAGCTTTAAGATGTGGGGAGAGGCAGCAAGAAAGTGAACAGGGAAGAGAGCCTGGGGTCAGGTTTTGAGGAGATTAAGAGATGCAGTGGCTGAGATGGTGAGCATGTAGCTGGGCCTTGGTTTGAAGAGCTAGGTAGATGGAGGTGTGAGAGGACACCCTAAGTTGGAACGTGTCTTAGAGGTCCCACTGCAAAAGGACCCCTGGGATGGGGAGGTGAGATGTTTTGGAGACAGAGAAGTTGATAAGTCACTAATGTATTTCTTAGCTGTGAGAGGCTGGTGAACTAATTTTTATATAGAGCAACTTAGGACCTCAACACTGGACCTTGGACTCCACAGTCCACAGCGGGTGTTACCCTTTCTGGTCCTTCTGGCTCTAGATGAAAATGGAGCCTAAACAGAGAACCCCAAACTCATTCCTCCATGTTGCTGAAGCTGTTCCAGCCCTTGAAAAAGCTCTCCTGGAAGCTGCAGGGTCTCAACACAGAGCAACACATTTCACTGAGGCACATATGTATTAATAACCAACCAGATTGGGCACTTCAATCCAAAACAAGTTGGCATGCTTAAACAACCAAGTAATGCAAGGCCCCTTAAAGAGTCATTACTTTTCCATTCTGGAAATTAGAGCTCTTAACTCTTTTTGCATACAGCAAATAAATTACTTCGTAAATAGCTTGAGACAACCAACCAACCAGCCAACCAACCACTACCACCCATCCTGCAAATAATTATTTTTAACTCACTTGCTTGAGCATTTAATATTGTCTATCCCCGGGTTATTACGGAGAATTAAAGAAATAACAAGAAAAGTATTTTGTACTGCATCTGGAAGCAGTTAATTAGCAAATGAACTGGAAATAAGTAAGACCTGCTCACTGTGGGATCGATGCTTGGGCCTTTTGCAATAAATAGTAACTCCTTCTAGGTGCTACAGGGAAGGAAGCAGAATGGAAATTGCCTACCCTGATATGCTGTTAGCCAAAGATGTTGACACCATAAGAGCTGTTGAAGATTTACAGAGGATTAAGGGGAAAAAAAAACAGAGATGAATGAAATGAAAGGAAGAGATCAAAGGTGGCAGATGGAAACATTAGCTCTGTGTCTCTCTGTATGTATCTGCATAAGGAGCATCCATGCTCAAAACTCTATAGGGGTCAGATGCTATTCTGTGGTCAGCTGGCTGAGGTTAATGAATATAGGGATCTTAACTGGCTGTGGGTATGATGAAAGTGTTTGTGTGTGTGTGTACGTGTATGTGAGAGAGACATTCATCACCCCTTGTCTCTTGCACTCATTTGTTGAAGCTGCTGCGTTACTCTTCCTGAGGGAAAGCAGCTTGAGGCCACTCTGCCTGCACCCCAAAGGCAAATACAGTATTCAATGTGTAGCTGAGCTTCTTACACAATCCCACAACTCCTTGCTGCTGACAGATCAGTCTTTTTTAATGGTTCTCTCCATATAGTTTGATGAATTTTGGCTCTCCTGAAGGGAAGGAGCAGAGACAAGCAGGCACCTCTGATTACACAACCAGCCAAGCATGGCATTGCCTGCGCCAGCTCCTGTTCCCCGTCTCTGCCAACTAACCCCAGTCCTGGCCTCCAACAAACCCACCAGCCCATGCCAGAGCCTCTCTGAAGCTGAGAGCTTGCCAAAGACCCTGCAGAGAGCTCAGCCAACGACCTCCCTGGCCTTGGCCATGGTGTATCCCCTTGTACTCTGGTCCAGGTATCCCTAGAGCAGAGCCTGTCCATCTGCCAAAGCCTGAAGGAATTTTGTAGCATGAGCAGACCTCGGTGGAGGTCCCATCAAATTCATTGTCACCAGTGAGGTAATGTAGGCTGTGTGCAGACCCCAACAGTGCTGGGCAACGTCTCACTGTCCTCCCACTGCTGCGGTCCAGAGAGCTGGGTTAGAGAAGGCAGACGTGGGCAGGGTATGGGCAGACTGACGCTGTGGTTTTCTGATTTCCCTGAAAACCACAGAGCTCAGCAAAGGTGGAAATCCTTCAGTGACTGCAGGTTATTTCTATAGGTGTTACCAGGAAAAAAAGACTTCTTGGTAGTGTCAGTGCTGTGCAAAGCTGCAGTGACACAGGCAGCTATGCTGCTCTGCCATACAACCTTTTTTCCTGGCTGCTGCACATCTGTAGCTAATAAATCCACTCTAAAAAAAAACCAAACCCCAGCAGTATGAAGACCAAGGAGGAGTTTAATACAGTAGATCTAATGTACATAGATCTATAAGACTTTTTCAAATAGATGAGTGATCAAACAGAATTTAACATCTAAGATAGCAGCAATCATCTTCTTCTTTGAACCTGGATTTTTAATGAGGTAATACTTCATCCCTGGTAGGACACAGCACCGTAAGCTCTGTCCTACACCATCACATCCTCACAACTGACATAACATCTCTTGCATTCAGGATAGAACAGGGAGGCATGAGAGAAGCCAGAAGCAGTAGTTGTTGATTTCTTACCTCCAGATCCCTCAGGACTGGATGATCTTCAATGCCAGGGAAAAGCACCCTCATGGTATATGTTCGGTAATCGAGGAAGGGGATCCCAGCTCCATCCAGATCGCTTGTCAGCTCGTGAATATCTGTCTGTAGCTCTGCAAAGGCTAACACAAAAAAGGAACAACTCATGTAATACTGCCAGTCCAGTATCACTCCCTTACTGTGATGGGAAAAGCCCTCAGACTGATGTGGAGAAGCAACATGTGGAGAGGAAGAAGGTGGGCAAGAACAGTCTCACCTTTCCTACAACACAGCCTTTCCTCAGGGGCACGTGCCAAGGCTCTCCTTGGACTGTGAGTTAGCAAATACACCTTGGACAAGGTGGAGGAAGGCTGGACACGGGGAAATAAACAAAGTCAGAGTAAATCCAGGCTTGAGCCAGACCCAGAAGCTTCAACACTCCTGTTCCTTGGTGATATTTTGGCTCAAAGCATTGTGGGTGGATCTCTCTCTTATACAAATGCTGACAAAGTGTCAGTCTTCCTTCTTCGTCCTACCTTCTTTGCACTCCAGTGCCACCCTGGACTCCAGGTTGTCCATCTGCATCTGCAGACGCTTGAGGGTGAGGTCGCTTTCTCTGGATTTGCGCTTGTATGCAATCAACACAGCCACAATGAAGATGATGAGCAGGCCACCGGCCACGGCAATGCTGACAATAGCTGGCAAGCTGAGAGGGCTGTCTGGAGAGATGTAGACCATCCCTGGGGAGAACTCCATCCCTCCTACACGAGCCTAAAGAGAAGGCAGGAAAAAGTCACATTGAAACTGCCAAACAAATCGGAACACAGAGAAACTCCATCATGAGCTGCTGTGTGAGGACCTTGCTTTTAACAGCCAGAAAGAAACCCTGCCAGCGGTACTGCTGCAAGCCCAAAACACTCTGCTGAAGCAAGTCTGTTAAGAGCCCATTTTTACATGAACACCACTCCCAACAGTAATCCCACGGGGTACTACTTCCTCAAGGCTACTACAAGATTGTTCAAGGCTATTTGTAGAGTAGGATAAGTTTGAGTGGCAGGGGGAAAAGCAGTGCTGACTATCTCGAGGTATATAAAGAAAGCTTCTAGGACTGTGCCATGGTGGGGGAACACTGGTTATAGATCAACATAAAGCTATGCAAAGAGCTTGAAGGATTGTGACACGGTGATGAACCCCTATCACTTCACCCCATCTGAGCTTTGTCACAGAAAGGCACAGCAGGCACTGTGCGAAGTGCAAACTCTTGCTGCCAGGCAGAAATGCAGTCAAGACCCGAGGGCTACGTGCTTCTCCCTCCCACTGCAGTTGGAACCATTGCAGCATGTAATTGAACCTTTTTCTTTCTTCTCTATGAGGAGCTCTCCCTCGCCTTCCCAGCTCTCACAGCAGCTAGTGAAAACTTCCCCACATCCCAGCCTTGGGATGATGGCTAGCCTTGTCCTTCATTCCACTCGCTCTCAATTACTCAGTCTGTCTCCAGCCTGCTTGCATATGTATTAATCCCAGGCCTCCCATGCCTCAGCTCAGGCACCTACTCAGGTTTCCTCTCCAGGTTGCCAGAGGAAGAAACTGGCCCAAGGAGGAAGGGTTGGAGCCAGCAGAAAAGACTATGGAGCAAAGAGTCATGAATTAATGAAAAGTTTTGCAGCTGCTCTTGCTCCTCACCACCACAGCCCTTGCTGGGGATATGAATCTCTGTGACCCCACCAGCTCCTAGAATTATTCTGGCCCCAGTTACAATGTCTGAGAAGTTGTCTGTTTTGCTCTAGCACCAGCTGTAGGGTGTTCCTCAGTGGGTCCAGGCCAAAGCCACCTAGAAAGCACCCTTAAGTCTTGGACAGGAAAAAAGTGAATGTCTGGGAATACCTAATTTCCATCCACAAGGTCCTCTCATGTTCTGAATACTCCTAAGCATTTTGGGATGGGCTCTAGAAAGTTAACAACATCTACAATGAAAAATGAAAGCAAACCTAAGATCATCTGACCAGGTACAAGTGTTTCAAAGTGATCATTCTGTAGCATGACACTGATGACTTGTAGAGCATCTCCAGTGGCCAAGGAACAACCTAGCACCCATGTAAGCTGAGGATGCAGCAGTAACTAGTTTTCCCATCTATTCTAAGATACAAGGTCCAACTCGCTTATAAAGCCTGCAAAAGGCAGAGATTTGGTATTAGTATGTCGCATGCTCAGCTGGAAGACAGACTGCCAAACTCACATGCTAATCTAAGCACTAAAAGCTATTACATTTTGCCCTAGACAACTGACCCAAATCCTCCCAGCCAAATATCTTCACCAGTTTGCACCATTTCCCCCTGTCATAGTGGATCAATTAATAGATTCATTATATTTAATTTTCTGTTTCCAACAGTGGTCCTTTTCCTCCATGCCCTGCGGTCAGAAGAGCCCATTCAAGGAGTATCAAACAACCCTGTCCCAGTCCCCAGTGCAGGTCCATCCTCAAAGCTCACAGAACAGCCCGTCTCCATGAGTAGGATTCCTCTTACCAAACATCCAACACGCACACCTGAGTTAGACATTACAGCATGCTTTCAGAGTCAATACAGAGAAAAAGCACTTTCAGTGTGTGATTTATGTGAGCTGCTTTTAACATCTGCTTTGACATTAGAATGTGGCGTTTTATTCAGTGGAAGTTCCCATTTCTCTCCGTTAACTATTTCTCTCCTAGAGGTAGGTGTCTAACAAAGTTAGCCCCAGTGCGTTCCTTTCTAAAGGTGGTTTCCCACACTGCGAAGGTCTCACAGTCCACGAACCAAACTGCTACGATCTGAGGGAATCGGTCTCTTGAAGAAGAAAGCCTGCAAGGCTGCAGTACTATTGTGAACATTTAAAAGAAAAACAAGCAACTATGTAGATATGGCCCTACTTTATTTCTTGGGCCACAGAGTGTTTTTGAAGAAAGCTATTTATACCTTCCAGAAGACTGAACATGAGCCCTCCATACTACCAAACAACAGTTTGGTCACCTATAAAGCCTATTAATAATTAATTTGTTCTAAATGGCACTATGGCAGAACCTAGTTTTCTCCAGCAAAGTCTTAGAGGCCACTTGCAGCACTTCAGTAGATATTGTGCAAAACTTGACTGAGATAGTGTCTTTCCTAGTGCAAGCTTGCCCTGGCCAAATGTAAGTATCTACCTTAAGATGAGATGAATTGTGCCCTGAACTTCAATTGCTGTATTTGACCATCTCTCCGTTCACAATACAGAGTCCAGTGTGACTTTCCGTATGTAAGTGCCTACATTAGATACCAGCAACCCTTCAAATGTACTCCATTTCCTCATTGCAGACCTTCTCCAACATAGTTACTCATGCTTCTTCCTTATATCCCTTTCTCTTCCTTGGCAAAGAGCTTGCCTCTGAGTTTTACTCCGTCTTTTTTAACCATTCCTCAGGCCTTTTAGTTCTTTTCTATTTTTTCAAATATTTAACTCTGTCATTGTATAAAAGATAGATCAAAAACATGTTGACATCAATGTGTGTCCTTGTCATTGTTCCTTCCTATAGAAATAATCTCAGCGTTGTATGGTTGATTCAGTCCCATGGTCCCCTCTCAGATCTAGGCCACCTCACTTCACAAGAAAGGGTTTGTTCAGCAATTTACTCAAGGTCACACAGTAAATCATTGGCAGACACAGGAGGAGGGCCTGGGAGAGCTACCTGCCAATTATCCTGACCATCAAAGTGACATTCATGTGAAACATGGGATACATTTTGTACAAATCCAAGCAACACAGATGCTGTGCCGTGCTGGAGGAGGCATTTCCCAGCCCAGCTGTCCCCCTGGTAAGTTCCAGATGAGAAGTCCATCCTTGAGCGCTGGCCTCCATCACAGTTGACCTTCTGTGTTTGGTTTCCAGCCCAGATGCTGCCAAAGGGTTGCCTCAGCATTGGCAGTTGAATGAGAAATCTGTAACTTGCCCCTAACACTGATGCTCATTAACAGGCTTCAGTGCGATCATCTTCCCACATTTCCAGCAGCATCTCTTGTTTGATCAGCATCCTCAAAAAGGGATTATTTTTTTTCTCTGTGGCTTCGCTTAAGCTGTCCCAGGCTGCAGAAGCAGGGGAGTCTTTCCAATTAGTAAGACCTTACCAGATGTTCATCCTCCCTGATCCCCAGGGGTTGATTATTGCTCACCTGACTTTAAGTTTTCTCTCTCTAGGATGGGCTTTGTCCATCTCTGACTAACCATATGTTTAATTATATTCATGAAAATGACAGGGAACATATATTGCCTTGTTCAAAAGCTTTGGTATTCACACAGAGAAAATCTCTCACTTCATTACTGCTCCTCTTGGAGTATCTTAATGTGCTTTACAATGAATCGAGAGCCACAGTATATTTGCATGGCTGAAAGGATTATTACCTCTATTTTACAGATGACAAACTTTGGCACAGAGAAGTTAAGTAGCCAGTATGAGGTCTCCCAGCAGCAGTCACAAATGAGACCCAAAATGGTCACCATAAACTCTTTATTTTATAAAAGTCCCCCAAAACCTCTCTTTTTAAAGAACCATGCAGTGTATCTCCATCAACCTCGATGAGTCTCACTGCATTGAAATAAATAAATATGTGACAGACACAGCTTTGGGAGGGCAACAGAGAGGTGGAAAAAAGTTGATCACAAGAAACATTGATCATCTGTATGTCTGATGTCAGTTGTCAGCTTTTGTTGTGTTTCCACCCACAGCTCGGTAGAGCTCAGATGAGTTTGCTGATGTGTTGTTTATCAAGCAGCAGCATTGAGGAATGCAAATTACTGAGAGGAAAGTAAAGGGGGAGTGAATAAGTCAATGGTGAGAGGAGGAGAAGCTCCCTCTGATGTAATCACTGGGCCCATTTTTCAGAGGTTCCAGGAAGGATATGCAGGAGTACACGAAGTTGTATCGATCTTAAAACCTCAAAGTCCTGTCAAAATAGAGTCCTTGTGGTGCATATTTTTTTCTCGTACATGAAGGCAAATTTTAGCCACCAGCATGTTAGTAATTGCTGGGGACTGTGCTGAGTTAACAAAGTATGTCATGTAAGGAGCATGTTGCATATATGAAGTCACATGAGCGTCTAGGGTTCATACAGCCCTTACAAAACCAGAAGAGAGGCAAACTTTCCTAAAGGGTTTTGTTTATGAAAGGTTTCTCACTGTCCATAAAGATCTCCAGGTTACTCTTCTACTCTTCTCCAAGTTACTTTTGATGGGGTTCTTATATCAAGAAGGGTCCTTGGTGTTTACGTTATCTACAGAGAGCAAATGGAGATGCTAAAAGTCCTGCAAGATCTCTGCCAGCTCTTCAGCGCTGGTGTGCCCTCCCAACCCACCGGTGGACAAAAGGCTGATGAGGTTCAAGCACCACTTACCATCACTTTGTGCCGTCCAATGAGGTTTGGGGACTCACACAGTAACTGCACATCTGATACGGTCACCGTGCAGGGCTTCTCACCAACCAAAACGGTGTAGTTCAGCTTCGCATTCCCTCCCGCCACTGGTGGGATCAGGTTCTTGCCCTGGATAGAAAGGAATATCACACCCCACCCCCCAAAAAAACCAAAAAAACATCAGGAAAGAGTTTGCCTTCCACCTCTAGTTTGTTCCTGTGACACAAATGTTAACATTGCACTTTATGTTTGTGGTTCACCGTTCACTAACACAGAGAGGAAAAGCCAATTTAGGACGTAATGCGGAGGACAGCATGGATGGCTACAGACTGTAATCGGTCAAAACAGCCTGTCCTGCTCCTCTCTGGAACTAAATGAGAAACGTTCCATATAAGTCTTGCACAAGCAGGCCCTCACAAAACGTATTCAGGCAAGTAAGACAGACCCCTTGCCAACCATGCAGGAAGGTATTCTGTAGGCGCAATCATTTCTTTGCATATGCACCATGTACAGGTGCTGATACAGAAATGCTCAGTCATAAAATTCCTTCTCTGTACTGCTGTCCAGATTACAGAAATGAAACAGGGCTATTGTAGGATCTCACCAGGGGTGAGAGGAAGGTCTTGAAAACACAAGTGAGAAATAGACTTGGGTATTTAATTGCCAGCCCTGTTGCAGCGGTAGAAAATGTTCCTCTCTGGGTACACAGGTAGCTGCAGCAGGAGTTTGTATTTTTTAGTTATGGGTATTGGCAGATGCTGAGCAGTGATTTGTGTTTGCAGATGGTGGCTGTGATATGATGCAATATAGTAGGTGCAATGAGTGGAGAAAATCTCTGGGATGCAATCGGGATGCCACTGTGATTCGTGGGGTGCTGGCAGACACAGAGAGGCAATAGGCAGCATGTGTTTGCCCTTCCTCATCTAGGCCTTGGTCCCCATCTCACCTTCAGTATGATGGGACTTCCTGGCTTCAGCTCCAGGATCCCTGAGGGATTGAAAACCTCAAAGATTGGGTTTGGGTAGTAGGTGAAGTTGGTTTTGTTGAGAATCAGCAGGGACTGCACGTTGTCAAGAATGAAGCCAAACTCCTCTGGACGCTCAGCGAGCTCAGACTGGTGATTGGGATCAACAGCCAGCGCCGGAGCCTGGCAGGTCATCTCCGTGCTGTTCTGCACCTCGCAGTTCTGGAAAAAGAAACCCAGCACAAGGAGTGTTTATGGATAATGCCCCCAGCCCTCCTGGTGGGCAGATACCTCCCAGTGAAATGCTAGCCCACCTACTGCTGGAGGACAGGGAGGACCAGACCTCCTCGGTTATTGTGAGACAGGCTGGTGCTTCACTGCTTCAGACCAAACCCCATACCCATCAGACAAGAGAGGCTGGGAAGGGGTTAGGAAAGCTTTGCCAGGGAAGGTGTGTGGAACAGTTTGCACTGCTGTTGGGCATCCTGTGCCTCTTCCCTGAGGAAGCTGAGCCTCTGGGGCTGCCAGTGGCACCATCTTCCCCTAACCTCATTTCCTTCTGGAAATAGTTCTTCCCTCTTTTTTTTATTTTATTATTTTTCTCTGTACATCAGAGGCTAGTCAAAGCCTCACTATCACCCTGAAATTAGCTCTCACGCTCTGAGGATCACTCCAAAAGTGTACATCCAGTGCATGCTCAGTTGTGCCTAGGATTCCTGTTTGAAGCACAAGTCTTATGAGGAGCAGATGAGGGAATGGGTGTTGTTTAGTATGGAGAAAAGGAGACCGAGGGGAGACCTTATCGCTCTCTATGACTACCTGAAAGCAGGTTATAGCGAGGTGGGTGTTTGTCTCTTCTCCCAAGTAACAAGTGATAGGATAAGAGGAAATGGCCTTAAGTTGCACCAGTGGAGGTTTAGATTGGATATTAGGACAAATATCTTCACCAAAAGGGTTGTCAAGCATTGGAACAGGCTGGTCAGGGAAGTGGTTGAGTCACCACCCCCGGAGGTGTTTAGAAGGTGTGTAGATGTGGTGCTGAGGGACATGGTTTAGTGGTGTGCTTGGAAGTGTTATGTTAACAGCTGGACTTGATCCTAAAGGTCTTTTCCAAGCTAAACAATTCTATAATTCTATGATTTCATTGAACATCGGGTTACCTGAAATGAAGCCCAGGAAGCTGGAGCAGTGAAGACAGTGAGGTGGGTCTCAGAAGGCCCTGAAGTTGGCTTACAGCCCTGACAAAGTCCTGCTTCTTTTGTGTATTTGAGAAATGGGTAATAGGTTGTAAAAGGCATTTTATCCTGACTCCCATTTTAAATAAGTAAGAGTTAGATGTCTGGTTGTCCTTCAGAATCTGAGCCTTCATCTTTCTATGCCATGGCTGCTAGCACAATGCATCCTGGTCTCACTAGGAACGAGCAGGCTCTGTGGGGAAACAGCACCAGCTCCATGGGATCCCAGCTGTGCTTGATATAAGAATCTTCTCTAAACCAGTCTGATACCTCCAGCATTGAGAGCACACTCACTATCACAACTAGCATAGCTCGAGCATTAATATTGCTTTGGCTCGATCCCATAGAGGGGTAAGTGGCTTGGACCAGCCAGTTTCATACTGCAAAGTCAGTCAGATATTCTTTGCTGTAACAGCTCTGACAAGAAAGAAAAGGCACTGGCGTACTTCCCAGCACAAAACGGGTGGGGAGTTCTACATGAGCACGTGTAAGATGATGAATAGGCTTCATCATCTGCACAATGGCATGATTGTTTGAGACCACTGTGTCAGGCAAGAGCTGGAGTCTACTGGAGGAATAAGATGAAGTCTTGTAGGCTTCTAATTCTGGAGGAAAGCTAGGTAAGTGTTTGGCTGTGTTGTACCAGGAAATCAACATACTATGAAAACATACCTACAAATATGCCTAATCAGTTGGATCAGGGTTTTCCCAGAGTTCATGAGGGACTGGAAGATTGCCAGTCAAGATTCACATCAGACACAGAATCCAATCTGAACAGATATTTCCTGAATCTGGTGAGGTGTGGAGGTGACAAAATTGCTTTGGATTTGGCTTTAGGCAGGGAGATGTTAGTTGATGGCAGAGCTGGGATAAGACCAAGATCTAGGTCTCCCAGTCTGCAAACTGTAGATGCAAATAAATCATCCCCATATTCCTGCATTTTCTTTTTGGATCTACCACAGTTTCACCGTTGTTCATGTGGCAGTAGACAATTTTAATGTCTGCAAAGTGCCTTGAGAACCTTGTGTGGAAAGCCTGAGGATTAACCTTGAAACTTGAGAAATGCAGAGGAGCTGGGCTTTCTACCCCCACCCCAATTAGTCCCTCTGTATTTTTTACTTTTGGAACCTCTTCGTCTGGGACACTCTTTCAAACTTGGTCCCAGAAAATGCCCATACACAGCCAATATCTTTTCAGCTACTGTTGCATGGCCCCATCCTCCAACCTACTGTAGGTCCCAGCAGGTGCCGCCTGCCTCTGAGTTTACTAAATGGAGGTTCTAAACTTACAGATTTTACTCCTGTATCTGGAGCTGCTCAGCACCTACTGATAATTGGCTTCTTCCAAGTGATTTGTCCTCCCAGATCCTAGTAAAGCTCTGCTGGCCTGAGCTGCTTCTGATTCCTTGGTAGTCACTGAGAGCTGAATGAGGCTGTAAATCTAGCTGGTTAAACCTGGATTCACTTGCAGGATCCCAAAAGGTCCAGGGAGTGGACACAGTAGTACCAAAGAGTATTATTCACAGTCCCTTCTGATCCTGGCATGCTTAGATAATAACATGAATTTGGGTCTATTTATGCACAGGCATAGCTGATAAATAATGCAGGTTATACACGAGCCAGGAGAGAGGACGGGTATCCTTGAGCCAACAGCAGAAACAGGTTCAGCAGAGACCAGGAGCAGAATAACCCTTCATGGCATCTCTCTCTGGTCTTGCTTTGGTCCAGTGCTCCTTCATGGAGAGAAGACGGGTAATCTTTCTGAAAGCAAGTCATACCCTTTTTCTGCATGCAATAAGAGATTTCAACCTCCAGAGCTGTTAGCCAGCCCCCATCACCACCTTGGACATGTCCCTTCCTTTGATTGATCCCCAGCTCAACAGCCATACTCACGTTGACGTGTTCCCTTCCACCATGCTTTGCCCGGATCTGAGGGTTTTGGATCAGGTCTAGGTGAGTTCCCCACACCGCAATGGGTGTGTTGCCGCTAGAGAAGAAGATATGAAAGAAGAGCATAAATCCAACTAATAGATATCAGGACCAAATACCAGCAACGGGTGATGTATAGTCCTAAACATTGATTGCAAAGCGTCTGTCCACATCTCACAGTCCCATAGGAAGGGAAGGAAAACCAAAACAAAGCAAATAATTTTTCATCCATTCATAAGGGGAGAGAGAAGTAAAACCACATGTTTGCTAAAACTGCCACATCGAGCAGCATCTGGGTGTTTTTCATTGTCAGGACTCAGCAGTCAGAAGCTTTGGTAATGAGTAGAGCAGGAAATCTAAGAGAGGCTCTTCAGAATGGTCTGCAGACTACATGTGCTATATCACTTAAGGAAGGGAGCCCCAAATACCCTCATAGATATTGTCCTGTGCAAGCAGCTCTTGAGGATTCAGTGCTACCTTGGTTGAGGGCTGTAGTCTCATCTTGCATATTAAACCTGCTGTAAAAATATCACCCTGAATAAGACAATGTCACCTCAGTGAACCCATGTCAGTGTTGCCAGCCAACCCGGCCCTGCAACATCTAGAAGAAATAGAGCCAAAGTCTTCAGACATGGTGTGCATGAGGCATTGGCTCAGTTTCCATTTGGTTACCTGGGCACATAAGCTCTGCAATGTGTGTTAGATCCAACACTGGACAGAACAGAGATTTCCAGTCATATTGTCCCTTTGCTTGGGCAAGGACGGATTTCCTGAGAACGCTGATACATACGAGCCATGACCCTGCATTTGGTAGATTTTCTCACTTTTATAACATCTCTCTTAGCAAATCTTAAGATGGGGAGACATAGATGAAGCCTTTCTCATTCCCTGCAATCACTGTCACCAGAAGGAAACAGCTTTCAGAAACACCCTTCTTTCCTTTCCCTTGTCTCTTCCAGCTGCAGCCAGCAGTGCTCTTTGTGGGACTTTGGGGAGCGGAGGGGAGGGAGGGAGGAAACTGCAAAGGAGCTGATGCGTGGGTTGGCTTTGAACACTGTGTTGAGGGGAAGGGTTCGCCATAGGCAGCTTTGGCTATCCCAAATCAAAACAGCACTGCTCTACCAGGGTGAGCTCTGCCTTTGCAGCACTGTGGCAGAGGCAAAGAGTTATCCAAGAATGCAAAACCTTCAGCTGTCAGGGCTCACACAGCCAGGGCAGGATGAGGACATGTCATCAACGGACAGCCCCATCTCTGACGGTTTCCTGGGGTGAGGAGCGCTCTCAGTTTCAGCACCTGCCTCCGTAACTCCCCTTGGAAACTGCCTAGGCTATAGTTTATTTCCTGGAGTGCTCTGTTGAGAATAGGAGGGGAAGCCATGTGGAAACCAGTGGGATTGGGAAATGAAAGCTCAGAATCCCTTTCCTGCCTCCAGGTAACCATATACATACATGAAAGGTGAAACAAGTGCATCATAAATGAGAAAACACCAGAGAATAATCACAGTGACAGGAAGAAGCCTGTGTTGGCCAACAGATGTCCCCCAGTTCTGACCTTTGTTTTCCATGTTCCTCATTTATCTTCCCTTTTTAATCAGATGAGGCAGGTAGGAGTGAATGCAAATATATGTGTCCTCTCAGCAGTTTAGTTGTCAGGTTTCAGTGAGCTGGCCACAGCTAGCTGGGACTGTGCTTCAGCCCCTCTAGTTACCCCCACACTGATAAACCAAACGGCCAGGACACCAGCTCAAACACTGGCTGGTGGCCATAGGCGCTGATAAGCTGGAAACAGTAGCCCAGGCAAAGCCTGGTCATGGTTCAAGGGATAGCAAGGGCCAGGGAGCACTCCCAACTAGCAGGGTAGATGAAGCTAAATTCCCTCTGAAGGAGGAAAGATCGTTGGTGGTATGGATGAGGGCTACGCATGCTCGCTGGCTTCAGGACCAAAGAATAGACCTGGATTAAGTCCTTACTAGTTTAAACATAGCCTGTGTGACCAAGAAGCCTGTAAATTTGAAATCATGAACCACGAGCTCTGCCAAAGATCATTGCCACAACCATACCTTTTGGTAGGTGCTCCTGTGACACTTCTCTGAGAGGTTACTTATGGTCTTTCATACAAGTAATACCTGTACAGGCTGATCCGTGGTTAGGGCAACATTTGACCTTGAGTTTTGCAGAGTACCTCATGTTCTTGCTCTCTGAAACATCAGCTGTGATGGGAAATGTCTAATGGGAAATTTTATGGCGCAAAAGCAGATTTTGCCATTTCCATAAGATCCGCTTGGATGGTTGAGTTCCCTTGAATGCACAGAGGACCTGTTCTGAAGTCACACAACCACTTACAAAAGAGGTCCCCTCCCTGCCTTACAGAAAAAAATACCCTCTCCCCAAAACTCAGCTTCACGTTCAGCATTCCTGGCATCACCCAGGGAGAGCTTGCTTGCCAGAAACCAGAAGAGAAGTGTATAAACCAATTTGTTCTTTCTCCACTGTCCTGGTTCTTCTGGATTTTGGGCTGGGGAGCTTTACAATTTTTATCATTATTTAATATTATTATTATTAATCTCTGCTGATTCAAACTAGAAGGGATTTTGTATCTTTACTCAGCTGAGATTTTTACCTGTTCCAGATGTATCAAACGTGCACATATGTACAGATATACGAGAGTGGGTATATATACATAAATCCTTTTATTTAATCAACCAAGTCTCTGCACACAGTTTAAACCCATGTGTTAAAAATTCTGTATTTGGTTTGGAAACTGAGCTTGTGGGCTCAGACCATGGTTATTAAGCACAGCCACAGCACCGGATCAGAGATGGGCCTTTTCTCTGGAAAAAAAAGCCAAAGCAGTTGTATTTGCTGAAGATACAAAATCACCCCCAAACCCTCTCTGGCTTGCAAATCAAGCAAACACAACTGTTGCTTGCCTTTGCATGGAAACTACCAGCCATTGCCTTTTGTGTCTGCAGGTGAATACCTGGTCACGGCCACATGTCGCCCAGGTCAGTCAGAGCCTGAGGAGATGCTGCTGCCCAGGAAAATAACAGAGATGCCAAGACTACCAGCTTTCTTAATTTAACTTCTTATTGTCCCAAAGGATCTAAGCATAATTTTCTGTCTACAAACTCAGATAATTGCTGGACGTAACTCAAATCAAACCCAGATCAAAAGTATTAATGGAGCCTCATAAAATTCTAGTTACCTGCCAGCCCAGTGTGACTCTTTATTTTTTTGGCTATGGGAGTAAATTAGCAGTAATCTTTTCTTTATTGTCTTGGAAAATGGCACTTGGGGTTTTAAGCCAGGCTTCGTACATTCATTCACTAATTTTGCAAAGCTGGTTTAGTAGCAATCATCTATCCCTCAAAACAGCTTAGCCCCACAGCCAGGAGTGATGAATCACAGAAGCACAGTGGATTTGCTGTAATGAATCATACCGCATAACAAATACACTGAGGAACAACCTCCTCAGTCTATCTCCAGATCCACAGGTCTTGACTAAGTTATTTCTTGTTTGATTCTCCGGACTAGAGCTGGCTGTACTTTCATCCGTCTCTGTGTGGAGGCCTTATGATCTCCTTTATGACCTGCTGGGTGGAGATCCACAGCTAACAGTTATGGTGCTTAAAACTGTCCCCTCCACCCTGAACCACAGTGGTAATCCTGGATATTGCATCTTCTCTCTCAGCACCCTCCTCCAAGGTTACACCCTTTTGGAGTGATTGAAAAGTGTAAAAGAAAGAGGAAGAAGGTGGAGGTGGGTAGGTCTGGTTAAAATTAGGCACCTGCTACCACTCAGGTGGATGCTTTCTGATTTCAGAGACACCAAAGAGAGCAAAGGGTAGAGGTTGTACCTGAATGATGAGACTTGTAGAGTCCCAGTCATCCATCCTGGCAGCTACACACCGTGCAAATAAGCTGGCTTCCACTAAACAAGCACCTCTTCTTAATTACCTTTATGCTGGGAGGTGGGACAGGAGATCCAAGGCAGCAAGCAAGTGTCTGTGTTCCCGGGCTGGGCAAAGCTTGGCCAACACACCTGAAGCCTCTCCTTGGCTGCTTCTTTGTCTCTTGCTGGCAGCTTCAGCAGAGAAAGCAAGGAGCAAACGGACCCTGGAGAACTTCCTCTCCTGCCTCGCAGCCAGACCTGAGGCCGGGTGGAGGAAGGTCCCTGTACTGCAACTTTCCTGGAGATAAGAGGGGAATTCACTCTCCTGGGCTGTCAATCTTGCACCTTTTAACTGGCAGTGAACTCACTTTAATAAGCAAGGGTGTAAAGCGATTTCTCATTTCACTGATAACCTGAACTCTGACTGAAAATAAACCCCCCAAATGGAAAATCCAGACACTAAAGCTTCAAGCCAATGTGCAAAGATTCAATCCGGCTAAATCGGTAAATTCCCTCACGGTAATTAAAGGCACTAATTGATTTGTGAAAACATCTTCTGGATGGGAGCTGAACGGGGGGATTTACAAGCCCTGCTCCTAATCCCCAGATACTCCAATCAGTCCGGTTTGACAGGGAAGCAGAGAGCTGCCGTGGATGAATGAGGGGAGACTAAGATTTCTTATTTTGTACCTTTTCAAGGAAATATCAGTGCATTTAATGGCCAATTTCTCTCTTCCCAAGGCCATTTCTGCAAGCTTCTGAGACCATTTGAGTATTGCTTTGACACTTTCCACAACCAGGGCAAATGCTCCTCTCAGACACCTTCATATCATCCCTCTGAATTCACCAAAGCAGCATCAATGGGGTGAAGAGAAAAAGGGAAGGCTAACAAGGAGGAAGGCTGTTTGATAGGGCAGGGACCAGGGCTCCCTTCACGTTTCATCTCAGGAGACAGCCCTGGGGCTTTCAGATACGACAGCCAAACAAGAAATGCTTAGTCCTTAACCAGCACGTACATGAAGGCTGTGGCAAAGGTAGGAATTGCTGCTTTAAAACCCAAGGGAGACTCACTTCTCTAAGCACAGTTATGACATTTATGCCTGGGTTTAAGAGATCAGTGCCTGATACTGCTGCCATGCGAAGTTGCGGATCCAGCCCAATGGGGCCCAAAACCCAGTCACGACTGGAAACAGTAGGAATTGCAGCTTTTAAGGGTATGACTGCGTAGTTTAATCAGTACCAGTGGTCTGTAACATTACTCAGACAGGGACCATCCTGGTGCTGGAGATAAACCCCAGGCTGCAGTAATGAGGGAGAAAGCTTCAACACTAGGTTGGAGAACCTGCTGCACCTGCCTTTGTGATTAAAGCATGAAGTCTCCAAGGCAAGCTTCTGGTGAGCATTGGCAGCTGGATTTTGCTGCATTAAGGCAGGAAGATTTGCTCTGCTAGTGAAGATGGGGTGCAGGATCATTTAGACTTGGATCATGCAGAGTTTGTTTGCAGAAAGGACCCTGCTCCTCTCCATCCCTCACTAGACTGTGGAAATTTTGCTCCAGGGGTACACGTGAGCACAGATACACATTGAGCATCCAAGGTGTAACAATGCATGCACAATGCACTGCTGGCCTGTTAGGTCTTCTGGCGAGGCAAGTCCACCAGCATTTGTAGTCCTTGGGCTCTGGGAAGTAGCTCTGCACAAATCTGTTTCTTGAACACAATGCTTGGAAATCCCTTTTCTGTATCAAGGACCAACATGAACACACCAGTGCTGCATGAGAAAAGAAGGGGAGGTGGTACGGGGTGTCCACAGGCTGCTTACCTGAAGATGCTCCACTCAGGCTCAATCCTCAGGATGGTTGGATCCTCCACATATTCATACTGCAGCTCCTGATGTATCTTGGCCTTGTCCACTCTCACAGACACCTTCACCTTCTCAAAGCCTTCATCCGATGCAGTGGTGTTACAGACAATGTGCTTGGTGGATCTCCTGAGAGCAGAAGCAGGTAAATATAAACGAGGTGCTACCAGCAGTAAACCAATGGTGCCAAAAAGAGCCCAGCTACTTAATCTTATATCCTGTGACCTTAACCTATGCACTGTGAAGTGGTGAAATGCGCTGCTACAGGAATATGTTGTGAATCGCGTGACACATCTATCCGAGGAAGTGACATTGCCTTTTCGTTAGTTTAAATAAAACCACAAGAGCCATCATTTCTCAGGTCTCAGAGTGAAAACTGAACCCCAAGGGAAGTGCAAACCAGTCCTCTCTCCTGAAGTATTTCTGTGTGATTAAATACTTGATGGATGTTTCCTTCCTGCTTGCAGACATATGTAGCAGCAGCTCGTAAAAAGGTGTTTGCACCTCAGCTTTCCAGTCTGGGATAATAAAGCTTACTTTGCATTAGGACTGTAAGCCTTGTTTAAGTGCAGTTTGCAGCGTGCCTGGGACCTCTGCATGGAAGGTGCTAATATAGTGGGAGGAATTTTATGATTATACTCAAAGAAGATTCTTCATAAACCTTTCCTTTTGGGCAGGGCTCAAAACCAGCTCCAGGTCTGAATTTTGCAGTGGCCCTTACCTTCCATAAAGAGCCAAAAATCCAGGCTTCAAATACCCTCAATCTCCCCAGTCCTGTGGTTTGTGATGCAGCCTCATCTTATGCCCCTAGAAAGGCTAAAGAAGGGTGCATCCTTCCCTTGCAGCATGGCATTCACCTCCACTGCTTGCACCTTCCAGGTGCTCTCCAAATTCCCCTGAAAGGCCACGTTCAATCCCTCCTAAAACTCCCCAGGCTCTTCAGTGAGCATCTGCAAGCAGCTGTGGTTCCCACTTGGCCTTTGAAATCACAAGCTGTGACTTTACTCTCTTGAATTATAGATGCTGAATCATACCACCGTCATGACAGGCAGCTAAACAGGATCCCCACAGCCAGGAGAGGGAAGGGCATTGCCTCAAGACAGTGGTCCCAGGTCTCCTGTGAATAAGCCCTTCTGCTGCCAAGGACATGCTGGGAGAAATGTGCCAAGTTCATCTTCAGCCTCCACCGATATTGGCAGCAGAATGTGTTGCACTGGGTAGTTTTGAGCCGCGGGAGCCCCTGGGAACGGGATTCAGGCTCATTCTCACAGGGATCAGGGAACATTCAGCAGGTAACACTGACATTAAGCCTCTCTGAACTGCAGTTGAACAGGAGCCAACCCAGAGCTGAAATGTTGCAAATCATCCATTTCTTAGCACTACAGGACTATTCTGGGATAAAAGGGAGGTGTTTTAATACATAGAACCAATGTTGTCAGATTTTCTTTGTCACCTCCACTAAAGCAGGGACATGAAAATGAATCTTTTAAACGATGTACTCCCAGAGCAAGTAGCAAAGCATGGGACCGTGGAGAATTGTAGTGAAATTTGACAAGGGGCCATGGAAAAAGGAACATCAAATACCAATCAAAACAATGAAATAAATCCTATCCTCCCACCCCAAAACATGCACAGTAAGGTTGCTCACAGTGCGAATGCAGAAGTCCCATTGCTGAAGAGACGTGGCCAAAAAGAGGAGCATGAGGGACAGGGTGTCTGGGCTGCAGAAGTCTCTTGACTATAATTGCTCACGTCTTTCAGGCTCAAGCATGTACAGTAGGAAAAACTCATCTGTACCTGTAGAAGAGGCAGGGTTGTCGCCCAAAGGTCACGATGACATTGCTGCCCGCATTAAGGTTGTTGCCTGTAATTGTCACCTGGGTGCCACCCGACACTGGGCCCCGCTTCGGCTTGAGATCAGAGAGTGTCAGAGTCTGTAAAGGCAAAGGGTCATGTCAGAAACATGGCAGAGGAGCCTAAGTGCCTTCCCTCTCTCGTTTTAGTGATGGAGAGAGGTATACACCCCCAGAGGTTAATCACCTCTCTGTTAGCTGGACTTCAGGAGATGACCATATCTTCCTACCAACAGAGGAGCATAAAGGGACTCCAGTCCTATCATAGACACCCTGCTTGACTGCCAAGTTTGGTGGGATGAGTTCACACCTAACCCCAGTCTGTTCTCACCCCTGCAAAATGAGGTCTGTCCTTGTACCCACTCAGAAATATGCTGTGCTTGCCAAGTCAGTTCCACACCTGGAGCAACTGCAGCCACAATCTCCTGTCTCCATTGCTTGTTTGACACAGCTCAGGTGTCTTTTTGCCATCATACAACACCACTTCTGCAAGATAAAGAAGGTCTTGGACTGTCTGATTGGATCTTAATGAGGACTCTCTACCTCCAAACTGTGGAACTCACAAGTGATGAAGACGTCCAGGTCTTTAAAAGATTACTCTGATCCCTACTGGTCTGACAAGGGAAGAGAACGTGCTGTATAGCTCCAGAGAGTTGCCTAAAAACTCCCCCTGTGCTCATGGGCTTTTTCCCTGGGAAGGAGGAGTGCTGTGGTTCAGCAGAGCATCTGAAGTCATGTCTTGTCTCTCCCACATGCCTGCCACATGACCCCAAATCTTTCTCTTTTTCTTATCAGACTTGGATACTGGGACAGTCTAGTACTGCATGAGTGTCCTACACCGATACAGCACAGCAGCGCTTATCTCGAGGTGTGTTCTGAAATACTACAGCCACAAAAGGAGCACTGTCCAGATGAACACTTCTTTCCTTTTTCTGCTGATTTTCCGAGCCTCTTTTCCAAATGTATCACGGTGCTGTGTTAATATATCAAAAAGGGGCACAGTTTCTTTGGGGGCCCCAAATCTCAAACTTCTTTTTCTTACCCTCCTGCTCTCCCTCATTCCCAAAATCAAGATAAAATACTTGCACTCTGAAGGCAGAGATCACCCTGTTACCACAATGCAGAGAGGAGACATTTATTTTCAGGGAGAAATTTGGAGTTACAGTTTATTCTTTCATTTGCATTTTAATAGAAAAACTTTCCACTCAGTCCCAAGTGAAAAGCTACTATATGCATTTAAATGAAGATTATTTTTCCCCCCTCTCTTTAAGAATGATGACACAAATGCTTGAAGCTCTCCTCAGCTCCTCTGAACGAGCAGGTACATCACACAGTCACCTTATTGAGCTTTGGAGACCATTAATCCATGTTTATAAAACCACCTGACACACACCACAGCTCCCTCTTTCACACACACAGAGCCCTCTTTATCCCTGGCTCCCTCAGGCTAATCATTTTGAAAAATAGCGGCAACGGTTCCACTTTGCTTTTGCTCAAAATGCAGCTACAGCTTGGAGAAAGGCCTGAACATGAAAATCAGACCTACAGCTTTATAGAAAAATCTACTGTCAGAGCTGCCCAATGTTTAAACTTGACTGGTTTTGGCATGGTGCTTTGGAAATCGTTTTATACTCTCTAACAGCTATGATTGGGATAAAAGATGCAGGAAGAGCACGGAGGTGCAAAAGATGCACTTCAGGACGTAGCACTCCTCTATTTTCAGGGTACCACCTCAAGCTCTGGTGGCAACTCCTCTTTAATTCCTTAATTTTCACCCCCACCAGTGCAAATTACTGCTCACCATGAAGGTTGCTGCAGGGAGGTGATGTCCCACCTGGGAGAAAATGGGCTGAGAATGGCCAACTTGGTGCACATAGCCTACACAAACCATAGAGGAACAAACCGTTTCAGTTAAAGACCCGAAGCCCTTGTCCCTCTTCTGTATGTGGGTTTCCTGGGCTCTCCTCAGAGGCAGGTAAATTAGCCATGCCCTTCTGAGGATCCTCACAGACCAGAACTACACCAGCAGCGCTCCTTGGCAAAGTGTTGCTGTGCCTTGTGCCGATCTTACAAAAGGGTTTGTGGCTAAGCTTTCAAAGTTGTGATAAACTATTAATTATTGACAGCGGCCTTCATGAATATTGCACAGCATGTTTGCAGTAAAACGCAGCCTTCAGACTATTTACCATTTCCTTGATGATGAAAGGTGATGGAAAATGCAAGGGCGGGGCTAGCGGATCTGTAATAAGCTGAAGTGGACAGTGACAACGAGGGAAAGAGGACAGGAAATCTGTACCTTTCTAGGAGCTTGCCTACTTTCCTCTGCTCCTCAACCCTTTCCTTTCCTCCAGTACCTCCTCCACACAGGCTGTCCACACTGAAGCTGCCATCAGAGCTGTGTCTAAACTGACCTTATGGTGCATGTCAAGACCTTGGTTCCCACTTCATTCCTCCTGAAGACAAGGGCAGACCAAGATGAGACTCACACACAGCTTGTGCACCTGGGTTTCCTTTCTATAGGTTCAACAGTAGCAGCAGGAGGGCAAAGGTGGAAGGGAGACCTGTTGCAAATGTTCTCCTGGGACAAGGATTTTAGGAGCAGACCCAGAAAAGGTGCAGTCAGAGTAGCCCACACCACCTGCACTGAGCCATAATATTCTCATCCAAAGCCAGAATAAAGACAAACTTCCTTCAGCATCTGAACTGAAAAGTGAAGGGAAATATTTTTTGGATTGAAAGACAATGGCAATAATCATAGAATCACAGAATCATAGAATCATTAAGGTTGGAAAGGACCCTTAAGATCATCGAGTCCAACTGCTAACCTATCACTGCCAAGCCCACCACTAAACCATATCCTCATTATAATCATAATCATCCTAATGATAGCAATAAAATGAATAACTAAGAAAAAAAAAAGAATTATTTTCATTTAGATCATCATAAATTTAATTTCAGCCTGCGACCAAATGCTTTGTTTCCCTTTTGGCTTATTTTACTCTCTAATGCCATTTGCATTTTTGATCGCAGATGAGTTTAAAACAAACTAACAGCATTTTGAAATTAAAAGTTCTGGTTAGAAATGCAGAGAAGAACTGTTCTAAAATCTCTAAACTAAGCTCCCGCTTTTTTAAAACACTGGAATTAAACACTCTGTTGAGTTCAAAATGTCACCTCTTCCAATTCTTGCAGGAGAGCGGAAGTCTGAACCTATTGGCCAAATTTGACCCTGTTTTGTTTCAAACCTTTTGAAAAGCAATTTTCCGGAGGATTTGCTATGTGTCAGAAAGAGACGTTTATCTCCTGTGCGATGCCCTTTCTTAGTTTTCAAACATCTTCCTTCCCTTAAAGCTGCCACCCGCCATTGCGGGATGCCAAGGCACGTTGTGATGCCTGCAATAACATCTCTACCCTCCCGGCAGAATTATCAGAGGAAGCCAAGCCGCGCCAACAAACACAGCTCCTGCTATGAAAGCACTGGACACAGGAGAGGGCATATGATGGGCAGGCTGGAGAGCGTCGGTATTTTTTTCTGTCTAGCACAAAGGTATCAAGGTATTCAGCAGAGAAAACCCTGTTGACTTCATGCTTATGCACGGCTGGGATAGCTGGCAGCCGGAAAGCCAGCAAGCGGAGGGAAAAGCTGTCACAGACAGACACGGATGATCAAAATCAGACAGTAATTCCAAGAGTAGCAAAGGTGACACGCTGAAGTGTAATGTCCTGGAAAGAGCCCTTCTGTCTGACTACTGGGGGCTATTGCTCAAGGTGTTTCTCTGCCCCCACCGCTGTAGCACCTGAGTGACATCAGAAAATACAGAGAATAGAGAAATTTCTGTAGCTCAAGGGGAAGATCTAAGATATTTGCATTCATTACCAGTTCCCTTTACCATTAAAAAAAAATGCTTGGGCATGTGAATAATTTCAGAAAAGGCCCATTCCCTTGCAGGAGTCAATAGCTTTTGATGGGAAGAAAGAGACCCTCTCATCTCAAACCTGCACAGATCTGCACAGATCAAGGCCAGGCGATGCTTGCATGTCCCCAGCAAGGGGCCTTAGAGGAATAAGCAGGTCTCTTGGACAAGGAGCATCATCAGAAAGGCAAAAAAAAACCCAAGTTCAATGTACAACATGTGGCTAGCTCTGCTCCTCTCTTCCACGAGGCTTTCACCACGGCAAAGCGACAGTCTCGGGCTGAACGTACACCAGTGGCGGTGTGGAATCAGGCCCAGAGCGCCTCTGGCTGCTTTGCAAGCTGATGTCCCAGGCAGGCGATGTAGCAAGCCAGCTTGCCAACCCCAGCAGTCTCTCCAAAAAGAGGAGCATGGCTGCTCTCTGAACGCCGTCAGCATGCATTGAGTGGAGGTTGCGTGTGTGATCCCACCGCTCACCGTGCCTAGGGAATTTTGACTTCATTTCCAAATTCCTCATGGCTAGGTCCTCTCTCCAAACCACCCACCCTTAAAAGCTAACTGAAGTTCAAGCTTGCTGGTGCCTGTTGTTACACCATGGAGTACCCAGAACAGTTGCCTACTTGCGCTGAGCCACAGTCATACCCTACAGCTCACCTGCAGCCTGGCTGCTGAACTGGTCCCTCCTGATCTAATGCTGCTGGAGTGCAGCGCTGCTTCTCCTGGACACCCAGAAGACCACCTAATGCAAACACCCCTTGAATACTACATCTTGCAGAAGCAACGGCCACTGCTATGGTGTCTGCCTGTGGCTCAGTAAATGAGAATGATTGTCCTTGCTAGCAGAAGGCCATAGGGTTTGCACTGACCCAACACCGCAGGGTCTCAGGGCATCTCTGGGCTTGCCGTGCCCTGAGCCGGGCGTCCCTCTGGTCACAAGTGTCCCATGGCCAAGGGCCTCGTGCCCAACCTGCCCGAGCTCAGCGCTGGGGACACCCCGCACGGCCAAGGGCTGCCGCCCCGGGCAGGCACTGCCCAGCAAACACCAGCCCTTTGTGTGCCCGGGCTGGGCGCTGGGCAGCTCTGCCGCTGGTGCCGGGGGCCAGGGAGAGGGGAGCAGGCGGTGGGAGAGCGGGGATGAGGATCCCCCCCACTGGTCCCAAGAGTGAGGGGGAAGAAACCCCACCGTGAACATCACACTCCTGCCAGGGAAGAGCTCAGGGTGGTAATGACTGGTGGCAACCCCTGTGTTTCTCCTGGAGAACACTGGTCGTTTCAACTGTAGGGCCTGGAGGGGTGCTGGTAGGGTGAGCAGCACACCTGGGAAAATTAAGAGACTAGGAAGGATTTTTTCCTTTTCCATTTTTTTTTCTTTTTTCTTTCCTGTATAGCATTTTTAACTATTAATGAAGATTTTCTGTATTAATTTGGATTATGGCTATATGTAACTGTAACAGGACTAATAATTTGGCCTATTATTAGATTGTTAAAACATTAATTAGGTGAGCTATTTTTGTTCATAACAAGATTTTGAAAGGAAACGGAAGGTACAGCTTGGTGCACTCAGAATGGCAGTGAATAATTCAGGTGCTAAATATGGTTAAGGACAATGGATAGATGCAGCAAAGGGGACCAGGGCCTGAGGACCTTCAGGGCCAAGTAGAACTTATCTCAGGAGCTTACCATAAAGTAGTAGAGCTGTGAAGACCTGGCCATGAACTCTGGTTTGCACTCGGCCACGCAGATTTCCACAAATCCAGCATGCTGGCTGGGCTTGGCCTCCCCCATCTCACATACTATCCTGTGGAGAAAATAAGAACCAGAAGCAAGGTTTCAGGGGTGGTTTGGTGGTATCTGTAAGACGAAATTAGAGCAAACAGCCCATACTGCTGGGGAATGGACTGTAGACTTAACACTTCTCTTTCCTTTCTTAATTCTCTTCTTTCAAACTAGGATCCAAACCGTGGACTAGGTTATTCTTTAAAAAGTGGTGGCTTCTGGCTGTTAGCACTTGGTGGGACAAATGCTTAGCTGGTGTAAATCAACATAGCTTCACTTAAATATACCGACAAATGCTGGGCTGAGGTCTGACCTCAGGGGTCCCTCTGCCCACCAGCCTTGCATGGTGCACAGCGTTGCAGCTGTGAGGCTTAATGACCATTCCTACACGTGGTAAGCTGCTTCTTGGGGCTGCTGCCCCCAAACTGGAACTGAACACCCTTGCGGTGGCTGTTATGTGAAAACCAGAGGATAACTTCAGGGCATATACCATGAGGATTATCTAAATATGCAGTCCAAATATA
This sequence comes from Phalacrocorax carbo, assembly GCF_963921805.1. NCBI lineage: Eukaryota > Metazoa > Chordata > Aves > Suliformes > Phalacrocoracidae > Phalacrocorax > Phalacrocorax carbo. The sequence continues at coordinate 3,630,355 of NC_087513.1, read as the reverse complement.
GTAATAAATGGATTATTAACTCCTGAGCTGTAAGTAAGCGAGGAACGGCATCTTCCATTCCTCACTTCCAAGGTTGGGTGGAATGGACTCCTTAGGAGATCCTACAGGTAGCAATGACTGTTATCAGGTGTGCTGTGGCCCACTGTCTGCCACACACCCAACTTACTGCTCTGCCGGGATGTACCCTTCCACCAGCGGTTTGCACTCCACTCCAGCCACTTTGACGTGTGATGCAATATCTCTGAACTCCAGCCCCAGATTCTCCCCACGGATGGTCACTTTGGTCCCTCCTTCACGAGGACCCGTCACTGGATTGATCTGGAGAAACAAGCCAAAGAAAAGAATAATCAGACCACCTATTTAAAGACATCAACATCCCCCCAGGTGGAAGAAGAGGCAATAGCAGGTCTCTTTGTGACCACTAAAGACACTTATAATTAAGAATGCTGAACAACTGAGGGAACAAGCCTACTCCAGCTATATCACTCCATCCAGATCCATCCAGATCTCCTGCAAATATATATCACACATGCCCGAACCCCAGAGTATAGAAAATTCTGGCCCAGATCTCATTTACTGTCTTTTAGCTACTTGCAAAACAAGCAGAGACAATTAGGAGAGGTTTCTGGGTAGGAGCAGGGGTTTCTGGTGGTGCAGCTGAGCCCTGCACTTTATAGACATGAGCCATGGAAAGCCAGGAGAGGGGCACAGTGGAAAGAAATGGGAGAAAGAGCAAGAAAAGGGCATAAATGCCTTCAGCCAGTCACTTTAAATCCTAAATTCCCAGCCCAAAGCACATGGGGTTTTTGGTCTGTTCTGGAGGTAGGTATTGGTCGTGCACCACAAACTCAGTTGAAAAGGTCCACCTGAAAAAAACAGCTGAGGCACAACAGAAACAGCATGTCACATTAGGTACGGAGTAGGTGGATGGTGGCTGAGACAGCAGCAGTTGCTGTGTGCCAACACGTATTTCTGAAAGAGCTCCAGCCGCCCTCACAGGAGAGCTGGGGCCAGGGGAACGGCAGGCGTGGGAGGCCCCTGAGCCCCAGCATGAGATGAGTGGCTATCCCAGCCATCCTGCATGATGTTTGCATCCTGGTCTGGACCTTCACCAGACCCTGGCAGGGTAGAATCACTGTGTCTTGCTCAGCAAAGGCTGTGTTAGGCAGCAAGGTCAAAGCAGCAGCCAAACTCCAAAGCTCACCTCTCCCTCCCATTACAAAGGCTCACCCTACACCCAGAGCTGTCTCTCGCTGTGCAATATTTCTGGCCCATGCAAAGGGGGCGTGTACATGGGAAAACTTTCCACATCACATCATCAGCCTTGTTCAGAGCCAGGTGGAAATTAGCATTGGAGTCGCCTCCTCAACATTGAAACAACACAGAAATCATGGGGCTGGCCCTTAATTATCTCAGTTCTGTCCTTCCAATTATTCACCACGCCCAAATGCTTTGCCATACAACTGGCTAGTTGAAAGGGGCTTCAAACGTTGCTTTCAAAGGGTATTCCCTGCTGCCCATTCAGTATGCCATGGATGCCACCTGCCAGCGTTGGCAAGGCTCTCTCTGCAGCGAGGAAGGGGGAATTCCCTGTCTGAGGTCTGTACCCACTGGCCGATGGCTCTGCCAACTGGGAATCTAGAGCTGGCAGCTAGACCCTTGCATAGCACTCGGACTGGCGGGGAAAGTCGAGGTACTGGCACGAGCAGGGCTGCTCTTGACCACTTCCCAGCACTGAGTCTGGCACCAGGGTTAGCCTAATTTCCACCCAGATGCCAACTTCTAGAACGCCCACCTTTAATAAAAAGAGAAACGCCCTGACACCTTTAAGGGATGTTTCATTTTAGGATAATTAATTTTAGGTACCATGAACCACCCCCTGAATGGGTGTGTCTTTGCTCTGTCTATACAAGGAACCAACAGAGGTTAACAAATTAATAACACAGATGATCACAGACAAGTGCTTGGACTTGTGGAGTTGTGTAGCACAACACAACCTATGCGGCACAAGATCCCTGCAGTGGCCCGATCTCAGGTCCAAAAACCAGGCAAATACCACATGAGCCAACAAAATCAGAACCATGGCAGGCTTATTCCTACTCCAGAAGTCAACAAGATACTTAAGTCCTAAAAAGAAAATGGCACAACGTTCATAAATCTGACAGGTGAAATGATTTTTTGGCTTGGCTGGAGATTTGACCTTTGGATGGTCTGTGGTGATGTGATTGATAGACAAGTAGAAAATGGATAAAAAATGAACAAAAGAGAGGCATTTGTGGGTATTTTCCAGGAAATGAGGAATCTTAAAAATGAGAATGAAAATAAAATTTCTATTCCAGGAGAAAATAATACTGATTGTCTCAACGCTGGGGACTCAACACTGAAAACTTGGAACTATTTTCCAAAAATGGAATTTCCAAAATATTTTTATTCTGTATCATTCATACATATCTATTTGAGCAAAGTTTTCTCTGTGATATACTTATTTTGCTGATGTCAGTTAATCCTCTTCTGATAAAGCGCTATATGAATGATGCTGGAAGGCTTGAATATATCACCATACCAAATGCAATCTAATATGTACTCAAAATGAAAAAAGAAAAATAAACTAAAATTCCCATAATTTATTTTATTTCCTTATGTATTAGATACTCTTTGTAAGAGAACTGAGTTCTCCATGGAATACTTTCGTTCTGTTTGCTGGTATTAAACTTGCCATCAAATGGTTTTCACTTGTTCTAGTAAGGTAGGTGTCTAATAAGCTAGGTCTCTGGTTAATTAGGGCTCACCTATGCTTGAAGAAACTTGCTAGCACGGGCAGTACATCTCATAGCAGGTCAAAAGAGGATTTTTTTTCTCATATGACTAATGTCATTGCCCTGAATAAAAGGTGTAGTGGTGAAAAGGAACATCTTGCTAGAAAAGTCCTTTCCTTTAGGACTGGGGTGAGTTTGAGACAAAAGTTTCACTGCAGAAGTCACAAACAACTCAGTGGAAACATTATCATCCTTCCATCTCTGTCTAAAACACGAGATTTTAAAAAATACTTGCTATGACTCAAAAAGCATCTACAGGAAACTTCCTGGACTGAAGGCAGCACAGCACCTCTGAACCCCGCCCTGTGAAATTTTTAAGTTGTAAAGGCCAGTTTCAAAACCCACTTATTTCCTTAAAGGCCTGGGGGTTCTCCCAGGAGCATGCAGGAGACTTTTTAACCCCAGTTCATCACAGTCGCACAGATATGTACAAGAAGAAGTTGTTACTGCGCTGTTTTAACAGCGAGAGGGAAGGACCCTGTTTCTATCATAGGTGCAAAAATGTGGAACAAGACCTGTCGCTTTTGGAGAGGAAAATGCAGGCAGGGAAACAACAACTGCCAGGAAGCCTCAGCTTTCTCTTGAAGACCCAGAGCTGTGACACTGCATCGCAATTTATGCCCTCTGCTCGTATCAGCCTAATGCTGCAGCTTGTCACTCTTAAAGGAGGTTTTGTGGCTCAGCGAGTCTGTAAGTCCTTTAATTTCACTGAGTGGCAATATAAATGCAAGAGCTAGTAAATGAGCACAGGTTATGGGAAGCTCTGTGCTGGGTGCCTGTGTGTGTCCGTGCAACTGTGAGTACACGTGTTGTTTCTCCTCCTTTGCCTGCACCGATAGTGCCCTGGCTCCTGGCCAGGATATGCACGCTCTTACCAGCCGCTCCAGACCTACCATTAGCCGCAACATATATCCAGTCACTTGAGATTACTTCCATGCTAATGGCTCAGAAAAAGACTTTCCAAGAGCTACTTATGATTGCACCAGACAGTTGGAATATTTCATGAGCAAATATTGCAATGATCTGTTTGAGCTTTGGGAGCCGCTAGAGGAAATGCCAGCAGAATTAGAAGTATGTCCCTTCTGGAGCTGTAGGGTGGAGAGGGCGCGCTTTGCACTTCATAAAGAGACTGTAGATGCAGGGTTGGAGTCAAAACATTGCAGAGAAATGTGGATGGACCTTCAGAACTTTATACTACCACATGGTCAGGCCCTCGTGTTTTGGACTTCTGTTTTGTTTGGTCATCCATCACTTTCCCAAAACCAAATTCTATGAATCTGTGCAAAAATCTTCTGAATCTTTCCCAAGGTCTGAGAACCTGAAAAGATTCAAAAAAGGTTTCATCCAGCCCCCTATAATTTTCAAGGCCTCAAAGCTGAACTTTCAGAAGTAGCTGCTCATTCTGGCTGTCTCTGGGTTTGGTTTCATGGCTTCAGGTGGTTCATGTAGGCTTAAAATTACAAACCCCAGATAAATCCAAGTGTGGAGGAAGAGTCTGCCTTGGAAATTCCAAGATGAGCCTCTGCTTGGAAATATCAAGATGAGCCTAGCACTCCAGCAATCCAGCTAAGTCAGGACTTTGGGGACTGATGGATGGCAAGAAGATAGATGGAAACACAGTTAGAGGGGCTCCTTTCAATGGCATCTGGGAAAACCAGTTTTCATCCAGCCTTTGCTTTAACAAAACTTTCACATGTAGACATTGGTTTAGGGCTCATCCATAGTACCCACATTTTTTGATTCTTAATTGAATACAATAGAAAAAGTCTTTCTTGCTTTCTAGGAAAATGATCCCCCTAATATTTCATATTAAACCACAACCATGGAAGCCAGATTTTCCTCCTTTGCATTTCCCTTTCTCTTCCCTGTCTCACTTTCCTCCTTAATTTTCTCATCTGCAGAATAAGGCCATAGCCCCCCTGAAAGGGTACTCAACAGAGGCACAGTGACTGAGAAATGCTTAAGGCGGGAGTCAGTTGGTAAGGATGTAGCCCTCATCATCAAGGCTCAGATCTGTCCTGCTGCCTGCCCTGTGACCCTGAAAATGGCGCTCATCATTATGGCAAAAATGTGCTAAGACAACAGACAAAAATCACTTTAGACTGGAGGCCTGATTTCCCTCCCTTGACTTCTGTCCCTTTCTTTGCTCCCTCTTTATATGGTTTTGCTATTCTCTTACCTCCCCTTTGTACTATTGCCCCAGCTTTTCCTTTGGCCCAATCAAATACACTCAATAAGAAACCTTCTCAAGAACACTGTTATGCTGCAGATCCTTCCCCACAGCTTTGCCCTCATCCTCTCTTTATCACTTAATAGGACAGTTCCAAGCTTCATTTAGTCCAGGCTTTATCCTGCCTCCTCCTTGAGCCTTCAAAGGGGGAAAGCTGACAACTGTACGGGGCTTTGTTCTATGGGGACTTCTTTCACCATGCAAAGTCAGCCAGGCAAACAGAAGAGCATATTCTGCTGGAGTCAGCGGAGTCTTGTTTTTTTCTGGGCATTGGCTTTGTCCATGTCATACTCCCAGGCAGCATGAAGTACAGCCTGCTCTCTTCCTTGACTTTCTGTCAGCAAAGTTCAAAACACTCTGGGATCACCCAACATCTCCTTCTCAACCAGGCTGGCCAGAGAGGCTGTTTCAAGAGACAGTTGGGCTCAGAATCACAGAATCCCAGACTGGTGGGGGCTGGCAGGGACCTCTGGAGCTCACCCCGTCCCACCCCCTGCTGGAGCAGGCACCCCCAGAGCAGGGGCACAGGGCTGCGTCCAGGCGGGGGGTGAATGTCTCCAGGGAAGGGACCCCACAGCCTCTCTGGGCAGCCTGTGCCCCTGCTCTGGCACCCGCACAGCAAAGGGGTTTGGCCTCATGTTCAGGGGGAACTTCCCGTGTTCCAGCTTGTGCCCGTGGCCCCTTGGCCTGGCGTTGGGCACCGCTGAAAAGAGCCCGGTCCCATCCTCCTGACACCCACCCTTCAGGTATTTATGGGCACTGATGAGATCCCCCCTCAGCCTTCTCTTTCCAGGCTCATTTTATTACCCTCACACAATCCATTTGAGATACCCTAGAGCACCTTATCTCACTTCAAGCTGCTTCTAAAGGCTTCATGACACATTTGCCAGCTCTGTGTAGGCAGGTCAGATGCTCTGGTGTTCCTCAGATTGCACTAGCAGATTGTGTTTGTGCAACTGATCCATGTCCATATTGACTACGGTGGAAACTCTGACACCCTATGTTGTAGACACCTGAAGTTCTGTGCCTACCTTTGAAGGCCACCATGGCCTCCCATTCCCAAGGTCACCTGGAGCTTTACCTGACCCAGCATAGCTTAGCCTCACCTTCCCTTCACCAACCCAAAGATAAATCAGGAGAATAAATCAAGGGAAGGGTACTAGAGGGAATACCCCAGCCTCTTGCAGATCCATGACTTACATCTGTGATCTTGGGGTTGGTGCATTTGCCCTTGGTGCTGGACAACTCCAGCCACTGGCTGTCCTGGGCTGGGCAGTGCTGCTTCAGCGTGCACTGGTTCTGCCCCTCACACCAGCCACACTCGAAGTCCGGGTCGGCTTTCAGGCAGAGTCCGCAGCTGTCCCGCATGGCCCCGCACTTGTACAGGTGAACTGGAGGGACAGGAAAACAGAGAGGGCCTGAGAGATGCAGACAGCATGAGAGAGTGGTGGGATGTCAGAGGGTAGAATGAGGAGCAAGAGAAGGGGTGTTCTGGACTGCTTATCCCAGAGGCAGGATAGGAACTCTTCAGGGGGAATAAATAATGGGGGAAAAAACGTTTACATCCTTCTTGAAAAAAACTTCACTTGTCAGAGTTCATCCCCCATGACAGGTGTTTTTGGAAGGTGACAGCAGAAGGAAGGATGTGGTCCTCAGTAGTGATGGGCAGCAAGCAGGAGATTGAGGGGGAAAGGTGCTTGGGCAGTGACTTGGCCTCAGTCCCTTCCTCTTTCAGAGACAGCCTGAGTGTCATGCAGTGCCACCTATAACCAGTCTCATCCTCAGCTCTTCATTCTAAAGTGATTTTCTAGACTTGGTCTACCCACAGCTCAAACCTGGGGTGAAACTACCCAGAACTGGGTGTTAAGATAATGTCACTCAGGTTCTCCCCCTTAATAGAAATCCTAAAAAATAATAGTAAACCCATAGTGGTTCACTATGAGGCTGAATCCAGGGATTCACAATCAGCCTTTCCCCCTTCTTCTGCTCCAGAAATTCAGTCTGCTTTACACTTTGATCCTCCTCTAATACAGATAGCAGTGATTAATGCTTAGCTCCATCTTGGACTGCTGAGTGATTAGAAGCAGTCACAGCTTTTTCCAAACAAAGCCTAAAAATGTTGCAGTCCTCCTAGAAAATAAGATCACGTTATTTATCCTTATTTTACAAGTGTGTAAACTGAGGCCTGTGTGGCACAGGGGTCTGATAGCAAAAGTCTCCTCGCTGAAGATGAAGACGGCAGAATCAAAGCTTTCAGACTGGCTTTTTTTTCCTGTATTTGTGGGTATGTTGGTGGATTTCTTTGTAAGATGGGGGATTTTCCTTTGCGCTTCTGTTTTGCTGTGTCAGTAGGTGACTAAAGTCTTGTCTGTGGCTATTACTATACCCAATCTCAAAACTCAAAGGCTTTGGATATGTGTGCTGAAAAGCTCTGGCTGTCTCTTAATACCCACACCCCAGAAGTCAAGTATTGACCATTGCGAGAAAAAGCTCAGAAACTTTTTATTTCTCCAGGTTGGGCACAAGAAACTTTTGCAAACCAGTTGTCCATCACCTGCCTCCTGAGATACAGCCCTTTCTGTAATTTTCTGTTAGATTTCCTCAAACTTGCTGAGTTGCTCTGCTTGCAATGCTATCAGTGAGTATCTCTCCAGGCACTTCAGGTAGGCTTGGTTTAGTTTAGCTTTTCAGCCCACCAGCCCAGCCCATGTGATGCTGGCTATGAAAGTAGTAGCACCTTCGTTGCTTGAAGGCAGTTTACCCCGGTGCAACTGCTCTTAGAAAGGCACTGGGTCTAATCCTGCCCCTGCCTCTACCTTTTCAGTTTTCCAGAGAAGGTCCACTTGAAGCACCCTCCAGGGTTTTGTGCTTGCTTGCAGCCACTACATTTTGCTAGTAAATAAAGCTCTCTATGTCCTCGAAAGCATGTGGTGTACCTCCACATGGTATATCCATGTGCATATGTCTAAGCTCTCCTCCCAGCCTAAAACACGATGGTATCATCCAAGCTGCTCATTTGGGAGAGCCAGCAGACAGTTACACTTCCCAGATTTTCCCTAGTCATTCCTTATAACCTTTTGGGTTTGAATAACCCAAGAACTTTTAAGGGACAGTGCTAAAGACTAGACACCACAGATGTTTCTTGAGTTCAACCCCTGGTCTGGTTTCTGTTACCAGCACAGACATGCCTAAAGACACAGTCATCATGATTATGAGAATAATTTTACTCCTACATCACCTAGGGCAGCTCAATAATGCCCCAAAAAAGGTTCACACGCTTGGTGGGACCATGTTACATGAGGACCGCTCAGGATATATATAATTCTGCGATATTAGGTAGCAGAAAACTAAGAAGAACTGGGGCAAGTGCCCAAACCCTGACCTCCAACCCACACTGTTAAAGGCCAGCACAGTCCATAGCACGGTCTGGGCCCGTGAAAATTAGCACTGTCCTGGCAATGCCTTGACACAGGGTGGAGAGCAGGAGAGAGGACAGACAGCTTCAGCATTGAGAGAAGTTGGTGGTGTGAACATGGGCTGTGCCACGCTGCTGGATGCCAGGGCTAGACAGGGGTCTCCAGCCTGTTGTGGTTACTGTTTTGGAGAGGACAGTGCAGGACCTTTTGCATTCAGGGTGGTTGTTCGAACCCACTGGCTGTTCGAGCCAGCAGAGAAAGATGTCACAGCAGTGGGTGCAGGGGGAGAAGGACAGGAAGGGGTCATGCCATGGGAAGAAGAGTTGCCTTCTGGATTGCTCTCCAGCTTCAATGTGGTGTTGGTGGAAACCTCACCCAACACCCTTCAGCGTGAGGGTGGGTGTAAAATGGTGGGAGAGGAGCATGGGAGTACCTGATGGGGAGAGGTGGACTCAAAGAAGATGTGGAAAGTGTCCAAGAAAAGAGAAGGTAAAGTGAGGGAGGGAGAAAATTCTGAGAGGTGATATGAGGAGGAGAGAGTCCGCAGGTCTGAGCTGTAAATGCAGAGCAGCCAAGAGGAAAGCTTGCCTGGGGGAAAGGCTTCAGGGTGGCTGAGGGTAATGGGCAAGAAGGAAGAAGATGTGAATGGACTGTCCACCTCCAGCAAAAATGCCTGCCTCAGGGTCATGGCTGGACACGCAATATCCCTCTGTGAGGGGCACATCGATCCTGTGCCATCAGTGGTAGTTAAAAGGAGCCAGGCTCTGGGCAGGAGGTGGGTTTTTTGTCCTTTGCCATTATCATTTTATTTTGTTCAGACTTTTCACACTGGCGAGCTGCAGCCTTTCTCCTCCCCCTCTCCCTTCCCCTGTTCATTACTACATTGCCTCTGAGCAGACAGCGCCTGATCTCCTGGCATGTTAACTTGAAGAGCATCACTGCAGGAGAAATAAAGAGGGGCAGAAAGCTGGAGAAGGAGGGGCAGAGGAAAAAAAAAAAGGCATGAAAATCTGGGGAGAAGCAGGAGGCAAAGATGATGAAGGAACAGGGAAAGCAAAACAAGTGGGAGGGAGAGTCATATTTCTCAGGTGCAAAGAGAGAAGGGGGGGACACAAAGCACACACACACAAAAATTGGTAATTTGCAGAGTGCAGAGAACAAGTATGCACCAGACAGCACGGGGAGATGGTGGCGGCTTTGTTAAGTGTAGGGAGCGATGCGGCCCGTTGCTAAGGTTACCGCTTCCAAGGACAAGTTGAAATAACTCTTTACCTTTGTTCTGTGCTGGGTTGTCAATGTTGAAATTCCCGTTCCACACGACCGTCAGCTCCACTGGCAGGCTGTTAATCTCCATCCCTTCATACGAATACTAGAAGTGGGAGAAGAAAAACAAAAAAAAAACCCCAAGCCCAGATTTACATGGTGCCCAGAGGTGGGGAGGGGGTGGGATGAGGCAAGAGGTGGTGCCGCAAGTTGTGAACAAGAGAAATGGAGCTCTTAGCTACCTCCCTATATCACCATTACCTGCCAGAAGGCCACGGGATGCTCTCAAAGTTGTAGTTCTCAGTAGAGCAAACCGTTCCCATCTCAAGAGACTACTTAGCTGTTAGGTGAATATTCCATGATTTAAGCATAGTTGCATGGGATGGTATTATTGCTGGAAAACTACCTTCAAGGTGTTAAGCACAGCTCTGAAGAATATGTTGCTAAGTCCCGGGTGCACCTCTAAGGTGTACATTATGCACTGTGGGACTACCAGCCAAATCTACCTCCGCTGTGTACTCCATAGGTGCTGAGCGTATACATAAGGTTATCTACACTGGTCATATTTTGAACAAATCTTGGAATCTGAGAGAGGTCTCAGAAAGCACAGAACAGGCACATCACGGAAATACCTTAAAAAAGGGGAAAATGGAGGTTCTGTGTAATTATAGACCTGTCAGCCTAACTTGGCTTCCCAGAAAGAAAGTACATCAAATTATTAAACAATCAATTTATAAGCACCTGCAAGATGATAAGGTGATAAAAATCAGCCAGCATAGATTTGTCAAGAACAAATTGTGTCAACCCAATCTAATTTCCTTTTTTGACAGGCTTAATGGTTTTGTGGATAAAGGGGAGGCAGCAGATGTGACTTATCTTGATGTCAGTAGAATATTTGCTACTGTCCTACTGGAGATTCCCATAAACAAATGAAGGAAATATGATCTAAAAGAAGCCACCATAAGGTATATGCAAAAGCTACAAAGAAAAAAAGTCAAATAATTCAACTTCAGGCTGGGAAGGTGTTTCAAATGGAGTATTGTCTTGGATCTGGCATTATTGAGTATTTTTACTACTGACTCGGATGATAGGCTACAGATTTTGTGAACGGCACTGCTCTGGGAGGGGGTTCAAGAACATCCAAAAGCATGGTTAAGAATTCAAAACAAACCTGACAAATTGTAGAACCGGGCCAAAATCAACAAAGTGAAAATCAATACAGGCAAGTACCGAGTTTTCTTCAGTAGGAGAAATCAGTGCAAACAAATGTGAGGTTGGAGTGACTGGCCAGTGCTGCAGGAAAGGGTCTGGGGACTACTGAGTATCACAAACAGATTGCGAATCAACAGTGTCATATTGCTGCCAAAAAAAACCAAGCAAATTTCATTTGGGGATGTACTAGATAGAGTTTGTTACATATGTAAGCCCCAGGAGGCAATTATTTTTCCCTACTCAGAACCAGAACGGCTTCAGCTGGAGTAGGGGGTATCCAGTTTCTAGCAAATATGTATTACAGCCATAGAAATCTTCTGAAAGCGTTGGACAGACTTACACAAACACTTGTCAGGCACAGTCAAGGTACACAGATCTGCCCTTAACGAAGGAAATAGAAGCTGATCTCTGGAGGCCCTCTCCACTCGGAGAGCTCTCTGACACGTGGTGCTTAGTGAATTTTTTCAGCTACATTTCGGTGTATCATAAGCCAGTTCACACAGGGTTCACTGTTCCTGTGAACTGTCCACTGTTCCACCTCCATCAACAGCTTCTACCCAACACTTCACCAAACGGCAAAAAGTCTTGCAAAGGGAGGGGAGGTGGTTGCTTAAAGGACAGAATGGGAACAGGGCAAGAGGGGGAGAGGCATTTCATGGGCACTGCTATTACTGACCACAGCGTACCTAAGGATTTAGCCTCCTGAGACCAGGAATCTCCCACTGCACTGGGATCTATAGCAGGACAAACTCCCACTTTTAAAGAAAATGGTGTTTCCCCCACTGAAATTTAAATACAACTCAATAAGCTGTCTGGGTTGGTTGGGTATATCTTGGAGACCACTAAACAGTACCTCGTCACTTAAAGTCTCAGCGTGGTTTTCCACAGAGATGCCAAAGCTCCGAGCCTTTAGAGGTAGGTTTTTCTGTATCTGTTAATTGCCATATAATTGCAAAGTAAATTGCATACGGTGATTTCTGTCCATTACAGCAGAGTGAGTGCTAGTTGCATGGTAATTTCTTTTTGGACAAACTAAACACAATTAGCTACTAATCTGCAAGACCCTGTGATTACGATCTAGTTGTAGGGTATTTATGGGTATAAGCTTTGTGGTTACCATGGAAGTAAAGAGCAGCCGCAGGTTAGCAGAGTCCTTTGCAATAGGGCTGTACCCGCCAGTCTCATTTAGTATTAGCATTTTTATGACAGTTCTCGGTGTCACTGCCAGCAAGATGCATGATGATGCAGAGCCGCTTGGACTCACAACACTGGCTTTTCACAGCTTTTTGGAGCTAGGAGCAAGGATGGAGAGACAGGAGTGGGAAGGAGAGTGCCTGAAAAGTAGAGAATAATTAATCTTCTGCCACTCAGGAGCTTTGCAAATGCCTGCTTTGCACAGTACTTTGCAAGTGCTGATTGGGAACGGGGAAGAGCACGTATACAGAACCACTGGTCACCCTAAAGTCAGAAGTTGAGTCCGTAGGTGCCTGAGAAAGCACTTCTTTCTGCCTCAGCAGAGCCTCGTATGTGTGTTGGGTTTTAGCTGTTAGCAGAGCCTAGACAGGGCTGCCAAGGGACAGGCAGCTGGAGTCCCCCAGAGCCTTTCATCCCACTGAGGATCCCAGCGCCAGCAGCAGGAGCCCAGCTGGGATTTTAGATCTTATCTGTCTGCGGCACCAGGGGTAAACACATATTAAACTTGTTAACTCAGCAGACTTGATCCAGAACTGGAAACGGATGCGAGGGAATAAACAACTGGATCCCTATGGAAGAGTTCCGAGGATGAAGCCCACTGGGGGCAGGAACAAGGGTGCTCACGCTGCTGTGCCTGGCCTGCTCAGCCAGCTCGTGGGCTGCACAGCAACGAAACAGAGCGACTTGCAAAGTACCGGCGAGTAAATGCTCTGTCCCCTTCAGACCGCAGGAGCTGCCAACTCATTGTGACCCCTGTTCAAAGCCCACTGAACTCAATAGGAGTCTTTGAAAAGGATTTGCTCAGCTGTAACAATAAGATGGAAATATGTTTTAGAGAAGAAAAAAGGGACAATGTATCTCCAGGACTAACAACAGAGCTTCCCGGATACTCCTGCTAAGAGCATTCTTACCTTTAGGGCTTGTATGTATATGCTGCCTTGCACGACTTCGTCCAGCACAGCACAAAACTGCTGAAAAGATATAAATCTGACCCCTAAGCCTGCAAAATCTGGATTCCCACCATGCAAATCAAATCAAAGCAGAAAATTACAGGCAATTTAGAGGCTCAAAGTGAGAAAGAGAGGCTGCCCTTCTGGAAAGGCAGACTGGCTCTCATCAGGAAATGCCAAAAAGCTGCTAGAAGGAGCTGTTGTAATTCACAGGAACAGCACAGTCTGTTTTGAACTCCCAGGTACCAGCTCTTTGTCTCTTAAACTCTTCGCTAGTATCAGATACTCCTGCAACACAGGCTGAGCCCATCACATCACTTGGCCATTTTATCATGTTGTTAAAGGTTTAACATGTTGTACGCAAGCTGCTGTAAACACGTTGGCTGTTTGTCTCATGGAATTTCACTCTCCTTGGACCGAGAGGATGGCTGCGAAACCACAGCTACCCATTCTACAACAGCTATGCAAACATTAGCTGCCTTCGTGGAAAGATACTTTGCATTTCAGAAATCTACAAATTCCTGGCTTTTTTGGGCATCCTCTTACTACAGGCACCCTGCATTAGAGGCACTCGGCTTCGCAGACCTCTGAGCCATGCAGTAGGTGCAAATCCATAGCCATGTTTGACCTCTTGCTGCATCCTGTTGGGATGCTGCAATATCTGCAGGCAAACACCATCTTAGTAGTATTTTAGTGTTAGTCTGTTTTCCCTGACAGCACAAAAACCCCACTCTTGTGATTAGAGCTTGGGCCTGGGAATTGCTTCCTGTACCTGACTCTGCCACCAGCGCCTTGTGTGATCCTGTGCAAATCATTTAATCCCTCTTTGCATCAGTTTTCCAGCCATGAACTATAGGCAGAAAACTTCTTGCCCACAGTCATGCCATCTCCTTGGACTCTTTGCATCCCAGAGCTGGGGATGAATTTTTATGTCTAGGTATCAGCGAGGACAATAGAGCTCATATCATGATTGGTGTTTCTCTGTGATATTTGAATGTAGATTATTATTATTAATAATAATAATAATAATAATGCATAATAATAGGGAAATGTATGTGCAGCTCACAGCCCTGTGTTCATCTTCCTTTGGCCACCCGTAAGTCTGTTTTCCCACGATATCTGAATAGCTCCTCAGTTTTTCCCAGGCCTGTTTTTATCACTCCCTCCCCTGTGTGAGCCACACCACAGAGTCAAATGCCTCTGAGATCTTTTGCTCAAGTGCAGTGATGTGATAAATACAACATATTTGTTTTTCCTATCCCTAAGTTACACAGCACTTTCAGCTGTACCGTCTCGGGTCTCACAGCACACGGACCTGTGAAGGACTTGAGGCAAATTATCAGCAGGGATTTCGCTGCTAGAAATCAGTGTTTGCTGCCTGCGTGTGCCAAGGCCAGGCAGTGGGCAGGCTCACACAAAGCAAGAATGTGGGCTTAGTCATTGAAGGAGGTAACGGCAATGATCATGGCACGGTCAGGTGGGCCATCTCTCACCCACCTCCCTATTCTTCATGCCAAAGACTGCTAATATTGGGCTGGTTGCAAGTGCTGGGGACCCTACTGCTTCCCACTGGGGAGGCTGCTCTCTGCCCTAATAGATCTAGCAATTTCAGCCATTTCTGCTGATGTTTTTACTTATTTATATGCCTCCTCAGCTCTCCCCCTTTTCATTTCCTCCCATCACTCTGTGTCCAGACGGTTGGCAGAGCTATCATAAGTGCAATAAGGAATGGCAGGCAGGGTCTCTCTGAGTGATAATTGCGTGCCTTGGGTGGTGTGACAGAGGACAAAGCCCAGAGCTGAGTCTCAAACCACTTGACAAGAACAATAATTATCCCAAAGCGTGCTGCCTGCAGTGACTTATTGCTGTTATCAAATGAAGTATCTCCAGGAAAGACAAGGGGAGAGGCAGAGCTGGCTATTGACTGGACTGAGAACCTAGGCACCATCAGCACTGGATATGTCATTACTGACAGACCATCAGATAGACTCGTGCCACCTGGGTGTCCTTATAACATCTCTTAACTGAAGTTGGAGCCACTTAGAAAAGTGCCTGCTTAAGATGGTTCTGATCTCAGCTACCCTGGTATAAATCCTGAGGGACCAGGCAGTGGAGAGCAAGAGTTAAGGCTTTTTCCTGATCCTATCCTGTGTGAAAGCAGGAAAACTCCCACATTTTGGGGAAGTTATTCTGCAAGAGCTGCATTTGAACTTGTCGGTGCCTAGTGTTTGATGGCAGGGGGTAGTTCTTGAGGCTTATGAAGGAAAACAAGCCAAGAAAGGTTGCATAGTCTAGTGTGCAGCATCATCAGAAAGATCTGCTGGCAGGATAGAATCCCTTCAGGGACACACCATCACAACACATCCTCCCACCCTCCTTTGGACCTTCTCCAAGCCTGCAATGCAGGTGCTACATTCAGTGTCTCATCCAGCAACTCTGCTGAGTAAAAAGCTCCATCGAAGGGGGCTGATTCAATTTGCAAACAAGCTCATACGGCTGTTTCTAAAGCCAGGTGACTCTCAGAGCAGAGGCTCATTGTATCGCAGTGGCTCCAGAGTGAATGCTAATTCTGGCAGGAAAGGAAATAATCATGATGAAGACATATCTACAGCACTCCTTCCCTATTGTCTGTGTCCTCTGCCACCTGCTCAAATAGACCCGGGACTTCTCTGTTCCCTTTTTGTATCTGTGAGTGTTTCTTTCTTTTGTCTGGCTCTTCCTTCCACATCTCTTTCTCTCAGCGTCTGGGAAATTCAGAGCAACAATGACATAACATATCTCAGAAAATAAAAAATAAAAAAGAACTCAAATCAGAGAGTCAAGGTTCTTTCAAAAGAAAAGGGAAGAAAAGAGAATGAAAGAGAATAAAAGAGAAGGAAGGAGAGGGAAAGGGAAAGGGAAAAGGAGAGGGAAAGGGAGAGGGAGACAGGAGGCAGAAAACAGGATAGAAAAGAGTTGAGTTTATCCCAAAATAAGCCTCTTTGCCTGGAGAAGAGAGAGGTCCGCCTGAACCACCACCAAACATGGAACAGGTGTCCTACAGAGACCACACAGCAACAAGGTTGTGGAGCACCTTGGCATTACCCTGAGACTCAGCCCTGCCAGCCTGCGCAGCTCAGGGGAAGTCTTGAGTGTTCTGGCATCAAAACAAATATTAAAATCAACATGGCGCTGTCACAGCACTCAGGTATCCCATGAGCAAATGCATCTGGGGATTCATCGAACTCCGCTTCTCTGGTCTTAGGCACTAGCACCTTCTTGGAGCATGCAGGTAGGATGGGAATAGTAGCAATTACCTCTCAAAACCAGCCTCATTTATTGGATATGACAAACCTGGATGCTGAGAGAAACTCTCCAGGGCTGCTGAGGCAGTCAGTCCCCCACTCATCCTAACTGCTTAAAATCATTCTGAGATACTTCACGCTGATGTCTGTATGTGCCAGAAAATTCCTGACTCTAAAGGGTAGCTGCTGTCTTCCCTACGAAGATGTTTTGGACAGATATATTGACTCTGTCCAGGTCCATATAATACCCTTTCACTGCAGGTTTTCACTATTTTAAAAGAAAATAATTATTAAAAGAAAAAGTACAATGCCTTCTTATGTGAAACCTCAAACCTGGACGCTCACAGGCCACTAACCAGTAATTCAAATCAGGAAGAGGGAGAGGGACAAAGGAAAAAACCACAAGAGTGTCATTGGGAAGTTGCTTGTTTGCAGCAGATCGTGAAATATGTGAACTGCCTGTAATCTTCAACACACTGCTTAATGCAGCAGAATATGTTGTGACGGATTTTAACAAGTGCTGCCCGGCACGGAGTGGCAGAGCTGCAGTGAAGTGGCTAAAGCCTGTAATTAGCTCTTTGACTAATAAATCATCTTGTACTAGCAGCAATGGGAAAGACTCAAATGCGTGTCTGAGAGACATGAATCTCATGGAGAAACCTCTGGAGGAGCATTGCCAGGAGACCAGCATTGCACGTATGTGTGGCTCCTGGCAGTTGCCAGTGTTTGACCCTAAGACTGGTGTTGCTGCAGTGACAACACCACCATGACCCACACAGGCTCCCTGGGAGGGGGGTTACCGGCCCTGCACCTCAGACGGGGAATGGGAGTGGGCAAAGTCAAAGGGACTAACCAAAGATCATGCCATGAGTCACTGGGGGGAGGAAGGCTGGACGCAAGCCTTCAGCATGTCCCCCTTCTTTGGCCCCATTACATGGTGGCATGTCAGACTGTTTATATGGGGTTTTATAACCCCTGTCACCAAAACCCCACATAATAACCCTAACTCTAAGTGTTGACATAAACACCTGTCCCTTCAGAAACCCTTCTGAATGCACACAAGGATGCGGCATTGTGAGTATATGGGCAGGTTAAGGTGATAATATTGCCTATGGGTCATGGCTAAGGTGCTCCAGCACGACCAAATGTTGGGATCCAAGGGCAGAAGCAACTACTGTGTGGTGACACCAACCAACGTAAAGAGCAAAAATCAGAGAATCACAGAATGGTTTAGGTTGGAAGGGTCCTTTAAAGGTCATCTAGTCCAACCCCCTGCAGTGAGCGGGCACATCTTCTGCTAGATCAGGTTTCTCAGGGCCCCATCCAACCTGACCTTGGATGTTTCCAGGGATGAGGCATCCACCACCTCTCTGGGCAACCTGGGCCAGTGGTTTGCTACCCTCATAATAAAAAATTTTTCCTTATATCCAGTCTAAATCTCCCCTCCTTTAGTTTAAATCCATTCCCCCTTGTCCTGTCATAACAGGCCTTACTAAAGAGGTTGCCCTCCTATGGTAACAAAAATAGTAGCCTGCAAGCTACCAACCAGCCTTTCCTTGACTGTGGCTGGAATTGGGTAGACAATAAGGTAAAAATGGCTGCAACACAACCCCAGATCCCATTGGGACAGTGCTGGAGGTATTCCTGGTCTCCCTTGACCCCTGCACCTCTCCCGAGCACGCAGGGCTTGCTCACCGAAGTGTTCTGGCACTGCACGCTGGAGCTGTTGAACCTCAAGGCAGGCACCCGCTGCTCATTGCCCTGGATGTTCAAGATGCACTCATAGCCTCGCTGGCCCGACTGTGGCTGGGGCAGGTTCTTGGCCTTCAGCGTGATCGGCTTGATCACTTCCACCGGCACCAGGATCTTCTCTGCCTGCAGCAGCTGGGGACAGTCCTAGGGAGAGAGAAGACAATGTGTCAGATCAGCCCATGGGTTTCCCAGCCCCAGGTGGAGTCCTCTGATGCTTCTCAACCTTCCCGCTTTACGCTTCGCTTCAACCGATTACAAAACCTTTGTATCTCCCTGGGCCTCAGCCTATTAAAAGATATTCAAGGAGCATTACTGGGAAGGCTCAGCTAAACAGGTGAGGAAGGATTTATTTCACAGACCATCCTTTCCTATTTCCCTTGTTCTCACTACAGACTTTCAACCTTCAGAACTCAAGGAAACTACCTCTGGTGCTTTTTAATACCTGCTCCATTAATCGTGTAGTGGGAAAGCAATCATGTCCCCTCCAGGGACTTAGCCCCGTCACAGTGCCATGACACGAGAAGTGAATAAAGCAAAATCTGAGCACAATTCCTCACCTCCCCAACAGCCAATGCACCATTGTACAAAAGGAACAGCTTCAGCTAGCTCCAGCAAGACACGTAAAATACAGTATGGGCTGTTAAAAAAAGAGTTTGTTTTGGCTTAGAAGGGGACAAAATATTTATTACAGATGAATCCAGCTCCCAAGAAATAACTGTTACACAGTGTGTGGGGATCCTTTGGAAAGGCTTGCCACCGTTTCACAAAAGGAGCAATACAAGGTGGATGTCGCTAATTCAGTGCCTCTTGGTGGGTCCCTCGCAATGGTAGAGATCTGGGCGCCCAAAGTTGCGATGCAGAAGGCTTCATTCAGAGCCTCATTAATTTGCACAGCTTTAGCTAGAGTAACAACGCACTGCTTCATCATAGTACAATCAGACAACTGCAAGCTGTCCAATTCATGTGTTCTAGGAGGCTATCAACTCTTCAGGAAATTACTGCAGCCTTCCCCTGGCTAATCCAAGGCAGTTTGATATAAAATGAGATCCATTAAAAGAACACTACAACAGGCTACAAAATGTAAGTATGCCATATGCACAGACCATGCTTGTCTTGATCACTCATGAGTGCCTGGCTGTCCCCTCTCTTAAGTCTTTTCAACCCCTAGATGCCAAGACAAAGCCTGCCCCCTCCTTTTATTCTCTGCACTGTATTTGGCACACTGCCTGCTCTCTGTAGAGCACCATGGTGCAGCCACCCTGTCCAGTCTAGACACCAACACCATTTCAGCGTGTTCTGCCCAATGTTAAAGCTGGGTCCAGTCAGTGCAAGCAGAGACAAGGAGCTTACATAAAGAGGTGCAAGTTTAATCTGTAGGTGTGGGCAAGGGATGGCAGGAGGGAAACGACTGATCCAGGGCTGGGAAGTAGGGAAAGGGACTGAAAGGCTCAAAACTGGAATTTATGGCTTATGAGAGCCTGGGAGCTTGTTAGAGCAGATGGTAGAAGCATCTTACCGAAGCAAATAGCCTAGGAAGATAAAGAAGTGGATTAGATGTGTAACATCTGCAGTTACACCAACCAGGAACAAAATTACAAGAGCCATCAGTCGCCACACTGCGGGCGTGAGCCAATCCATGGCCAGGGGCAGGAAGAAAATCCAGTAATCACCCAACACGTTACTGCAGTGAAGTCCAGAAGCTTTCCTCAGTCCCCAAAGAGTGTCTGTCTGTCCCAGAAGGGATGCGAGGCTGAAGAGCCCTTTGGGGTAATCTGATTTCTCATCTGCGCTTAGAGGGTCATGCTAATGGTGTAAGTACTTAGCAGCTGCTGATTGACTTCAGTTGGCTTTGCCCAGGCTAACAGCAGAAGCAGGACAGCCAAGCACGCAGTCACTGGAGCTGGATGGAGGTGAACCATCTTGGGTCTGGTGGCAATATGGCTACGCCAACCTGGCACAAGGCCTAGCTTAACATGTGCCACCAAGGACTGAGTTTTAATAGGCCATCACATTATCCTGGCTGGCTGGTGTAAGGATTGGAGGTGGCAAGTCCATGTGGTACCTCATGGGAATGATGAGCTTTACCACTGGGATTCTCTGCAGTCTTGGAGATCCTGGTGCTGAGCAGCACTTCAACAAGTAGACACATGTGAGGAGGCTCCAGGAAGCTGAGCGTATGAGCGGTGGAATTTGCCTTATGCCCCATCATGCACAAGACACAGCCAGTGTGGAAAGAGGCTGTGTCTGACTCCCAAAGAGTGCTTGAGAAACTACATCACGTTGCAACACTCTCTGCTCTTGCTGTTGTCCTGTCCCATAATGAAATGTACCCAAGGAACTACTAATGCTGAAACTAGATGGTTAAAGTGTCATAGAATTGTTTGTCTTGACAAAAGGGCAAGCCTTGACAGTCTAGAAAGTCTTTTCAGCCTTGAGTCCAACAGTCCTACTCTATCAAGGCACACCAGCGTTAAGGCTAGCTGCAGGGTTAAGTAGCTACTCAGCACGAGAAAGGGAGGCATAATTTAACCCTGGGTGACTTAGGCCTATAAAAACCCAGAGGGCAGGGGAAGGAGGTGGTCCAGGCAATAGTAAAACATGAGTGAGAGTTTCCAGTTCTGATCACACCAGCAGATACCATATGTAAATACCATCTGGGACTGCATGGCTTCAACAACTCCTGAATCTTCCCCTTCACCTGCGCAACATGTCCTGAGGCCTCTGAATTGGCTCCCTCTCTCTCTCTCCTGACATAAGAAAAGACCTTGGCAACATCTTCTTCATTTTTTTTCCTCCCCAGCTATAGGAGTTGAGAGAGAGATGCATTGGCAGAGCAAATCAGTGGGACAGGAGGATGGCAAATCTCTATCTGCTGCTGAGCAGCCATTTCCCAAGAGTGGGCATTTTGCTTGATGCCTGTCAAATAGAAAAGCCTCTAAAGGGGGCTGGAGGATGGGGGTTGGAGATAGTCCACTATGTTACCTGCAGGCCAATCCCAGCTCTTCTGGCTGGTCTTTCTTGTCTAGCTTTATCCCGTCCCCCTCCACCACTGGTGCTGTAACCTTTCTGATAACACTTGTTTCAAGTTCATTAACAAGCAGTGATTGCGGCAGCCCCAAAACAGGATTCGTTTGCATATAAAAAGCTTTGCAGTGCTGTGAGGAAGTTCATTATAGATAATTGAAGAGGCAAGCACCATAAAGAGGAAATCCTCCCAATGTGGCTTTATCTGATTGACCTAATGTTCTTTCTAATTGAAACGGGGGTGGGGGGAAGGCAATTTCATTGGGTGATGTACTGCATAAAACCTCAGAGCTTGGACGACGCTCTGGGTTCGCATTCAAACGTAGTACTCATTTTGCGGCCTGCGTCAAGCTTTGGGTGCCTGGTCGGGTTTGCATTTTTGAGGGTAAAACATCAACCTGCTCCAAGCAGACCCTGCAGCAGGACCTAAGCTGAAAGGTCCTTAAAAAAGAGTTATCTTGGGCATTTTCCAGCAGAGGCAGTTTCTCTTCACCCTTCCTCTGCAATGGACATCCCCTAAGTTGGAAAAGCATGGTTTTCACATGATGTAGGGGAAAATAAAACATCTACTGCCAGCAACGGTACCAAGAAAGGGCACAACCCCATCCCTTTTTTCTTTGGTATGTAATAAATTAAGACTTTCCTCCAACTCTAAGGGGAGCTGGTTCAGATTCCAGAGGAGCTAAAATCCAGTTTAATCTGTACCAGGGCAACACAACTGAAAGCAGACTCTTGTTGATTCATTTTGTGTGTGTAGCTTCATTCTATTCCTTAATGCTTTCAAATGAGTCAGTCTCTTTAAAATTATATCCTCCACCCTTGCCAATTACTCGTATCAGCAGCGATGCACACCTCAAACCACCAAATTTTGCCAGTTATCAAGTCAGAGAGCTTTTGCGGTGAAAACACTGCATGAAATGGGCTGTACACATTGGGTCGATGGTAGTTTAATTTTCTTTATTTATAACTCCTTGTAGAATGCCTGCAAATGTGTTTTGCTGTAGCTTGCAAAAATAATGAAGTCTTACAAATATAAGAACCCTTTCTCTCCTTTTCTCTCACATATGTGTTACGGCCCTCATCACAGCTGTACCTTAGTGAATCCCCAGTGAGAGCCATCACGGGAATTCTGGTAAAGAGGGCAAGGAAACCTCTCTGAGGCTATGTGGCTTTGGCCCTGACCTAATTAGTTTGGTTCCTTTATGGTGCTTCATACATATACATTTCAGGAAGATTTCACCATGCTCTTTTTCTGTATAAGCTGGAGACTGACCAGATGCTCCAAGTTATCACCCTCTCCTTGGGATGAAACATGTAGGGACCCTTCACAGTCTTGTGATATTGCAGGGTTTTCTTCTAACCTTATTTTGTACAGTTTAACTCCTCGTCACTGTTTATAGCCAGGATCATTAGCCCAAGTCTCATCAGAGTGTTTTCCATTTTCCAAAAGAATATGGGTCTGACCTCCTTTGAACGGCAGGCATCCTACATGAGAACAGGCAAAACATCCCTGAAGGTTTAATGCAATGACCCATCCACATATCAACAGTCTCTGCCTTACATCAGTCTCCCAGTTCTCTTCCCATGTGCATCTCTTGTCATCCAGAGCATTCAGGTGATGGAATCCTTCTTACTTTTCTTTCATACCGCTCCCTGGTAGCACTGAGTGGATCTCCACTTTCTACAGAAGGGAACTAGAGCTCACCTATCGCTGAATGTATTGCAGGCATGTGTGGCACAACAAAGTCAACTCTCAGCAATGGATTTTCACCCTTTCTTTCCCAGAAGAGTAGGAACCATCTTCGTTCAGGACCAGACATAGCCACCACCACCAATTCCTCCACTACTCATCTCAAAGCACCCGGTTCCCCTTTTCCCCTGCCATCAAAATCCATTTCTTCATCCTCAGCTTCAGAGGGTTTTTTTAAGACTTTGTTTTCATTACCCCTCACTCAGCAGCCATCTTTGTGCCTTATCCAAGACACCTTGCCTGGGAGGAACACGATCACAAAGTGAATCTAAGCGGGGATCGTAACTTACTCACTCAAGCCTTTTGGGACCACACAGAAATGATACTCAGATTGTTATTTACTCACATGTTATGTAGTTACAATATATCTTTTGTTCATATGCTCTGCTGAGCTGCAATGTACCATTTTCCCTGTGTCCCCTATGGCTTTCTCACCCTCCCTCTCTGTGCTGCAATCAAATCAAGAGGGTAAGATTTGAGAGGCAGGGATTTGGTCTTTATAAAGATATGGAGATCACGGCATCTGGATGCTTGGTTAGTTAGATTAGATTAAAAAACATTAAAACCAAAACAGAACAGGGGAAGAGAAAGAAAAGAAAGGGAAGAAAGGAGAAAAAGGAGAGGGGAAACAGTCAAACAAACAAACAAACAAAAAATAGAGGAATCTGATTTCACCTGGATAAAAAGCAGGAAAACAGCAAGTTGGCAGATGAGAGGCAGCAGGGACTGTCTGGAATATGTTGCCTGAACTTCTCTTTCACACCTCAGCACGGTCGCCCTAGGTCAGGGCTGTGACACCACCCAAGCAAAATCAGACACTTGTTTAACAGCTACCCTGTACTGTTGCAGACAGAGAGCTTCGGGCTCCAGGGCTCATGAGCTGGTTCCTTTGATGAATCACTTTTAAGCTCTGGCACAACTTTCCAGCCCCAGGATAACCTGGAGAACGAAGCAGCAATGAGCTCCCCATTCCCAGTGCACGAGAGAAAGGGGTGAGTTACGGTCCACGATGTCCTTACATTATTACACCACTAATTCTTAGCATCATAAAATTATATTTAAAATTTACACGAACAGTGCCGGAGAACGTTATTAGGTTATAAAGTGGAATCAGGTCAATGCTTTGTAGGCAGGATTCCAAGCTCCATAAATTTCTGGATATACTTCCCCCAAATTTACATCGGCACCAGCAGCAATCAAACCAGCTACAAAAAATCTCACCCGGTCAAAGAATTTTTTAATGCACCATATATTTTATCTACACTTCCTAAGTTTACAATGTTGTTAGTTTGATTGATGGTGTGCTTATTTATTGGCACAGAAAAAGTAATAATACATGAAGAAAATGCCCAGAACCTTAAAGGCAACTGATGAGAAGAAAGCAACAGGATTTATGGGAGGTGTAAACATCTGCAGAGACAACAAAAGAATAATTGAGTCCTTGCGTCGCTGTCACTTCTGGTGGCTCCTTTCTACTTAAGAGTCTTCCATGCACTCAGGAGCAAATACCAGCTCTCTTTCACCAGATATTGCAAGTGATTCTGGTGCCTGGGAAAAGGTGGTTGGCCTGGAGGCTGGCGCTCAGGCTGCGGAAGAGATTTGTCCCTGTTTAAGCTCTGTGCACTCCAGCAGCCACCTACCTCAGTGGTGGCTTGCACAGAGACCGCTGCTGGAAGAAGGGAGACCTGTCGGGTCCCTGGCTGAGAAGGCTAGAGAGTGACCTGATGCTGATCACCAGAGACTGGATACTCAAAAAGCAGAAGCTAAATGAAGATAACCAAACTTCTTTCACATGGCTCACTGCTGAATCCTGTTGATCAGGGATAAAGTCACTGCCCCAAGGCCATGCAGGCAGTGCTGGGAAATGACCCAGGTCTGGTGAGAGCTGGATCCTGACCTAGGACTACTCTGCCTCTGAAGTCAGTCCACACATCTCTGCTGATCAACATTAATGATTTTACCCTCCTTTAATTCCTTATTAATAGAGCCTTTCTCAGCTGGTCCATTTTTGCACAAGGATCAAGGTCAGGCTGCCATAATTATCCAAGTATCACATTTGTCCTTTTTAAATAGAGACACAACATTAGCTTTCTTTCAGCCCTTTGCTGCTTTGACACACGCTCAGAAGGAAAAGTAATGATCCGGAGAGCAGGAGCCTTCTGATCACTGGATGAAGAGAGTGGGCTAGTGAAAAAAATAGTAGATGATAGCGTCATCACGTACATCTGCTCAAAGGAGAGGGGTAACTGGAGACATGCAAGCAGTCTCAGTTCTGGTGTTTCCTGAGTAGCTGCCTGCATTTAAAATCATTAGAAATATGGATTTGTGCATTGGGGAGGGTGATGTATGTGCAAGAGACAAGATAACTGAGTATTTACTGGGAAAAAGTCTGTCATTTTTTAAAGGAAAACCCTGGTTAGGTAAGACAAACCTGCAGAATAACACACATAGAAATACTGGATTGTGCAAAGCCAAAGCAAATGGGTTTGACATGCGTAAGGGTCATTCTCCAACCAAGCCTCCCTCAGAAGTGACAGGGAGTCACATGACAACACTCTCACATCGGGATTTCTGGTGTCTAACAAGGTTTGAGCCCAAGCTGTAGCTCTTCTTTCCTAAGAAAGGACCAAAAGTCTATTTCTCCTTTAAAGCTGCCCATTTTTACAAAGTTAGTAGGAACTTGGTATTTAAGACCATATTTGGAGTGCTGTGTCCAGTTCTGGGCCCCCCAGTTCAAGAAGGACAGGGAACTGCTGGAGCAAGGCCAGCGCAGAGCTGCCAAGGGGATCAGGGGCTGGAGCATCTCCCTTGGGAGGAAAGGCTGAGAGACCTGGGCTTGTTCAGCCTGGAGAAGAGAAGGCTGAGGGGGATCTCATCAGTGCCTATAAATACCCGAAGGGCGGGTGTCAGGAGGATGGGGCCGGGCTGTTTTCAGCGGTGCCCAACGCCAGGCCAAGGGGCCACGGGCACAAGGTGGAACACGGGAAGTTCCCCCCGAACGTGAGGCCAAACCCCTTTGCTGTGCGGGTGCCAGAGCAGGGGCACAGGCTGCCCAGAGAGGCTGTGGGGTCCCTTCCCTGGAGACATTCACCCCCCGCCTGGACGCGGCCCTGTGCCCCTGCTCTGGGGGTGCCTGCTCCAGCAGGGGTGGGACGGGGTGAGCTCCAGAGGTCCCTGCCAGCCCCCACCAGTCTAGGATTCTGTGATTCCATGATCTTTGAGGGCTCCAGACTTTGGCCCAACTAGGGCAGGAGTGGCCAGTGGGTTCAGAAGTCAACAGAGGAGACAGAGTAACAGATGGACCGGAGGTGCACACACAGGCCACGTCAACATTATCCCACTTCCTTCGGAAACCAGGACAGAAGCCCAGAGAGTCATAATACTTTGGCTTCCACAGTGGGAAGGTCAGGACAATGGTTTCATGGCTCTTGTCACCCTCCCCCTCACTGAGATCCATGACAGCATGAGATAGCATCCAAGCCAAAGCAAATGGACTCATGTGCAAAGACAAGGCGGGGAAGGAGGGTCTGGGC
The DNA here is from genome assembly GCF_963921805.1 of Phalacrocorax carbo. NCBI lineage: Eukaryota > Metazoa > Chordata > Aves > Suliformes > Phalacrocoracidae > Phalacrocorax > Phalacrocorax carbo. The sequence goes on along the minus strand of NC_087513.1, from coordinate 3,603,931 downwards.
TCAGCCTCCTGGAGATGCCCCAAGCAGGGCAGGAGGCACATTCCAGCATTACCTCTTATCTGCAGCTTCAACATCCTGAAAATGTTTCTCCTTGGCTGGGTCCCAAAGGCTCACATGTCCCAAAGCAGTGATTGCAGCTGATGCTACAATGGAAAAAAGCTTCAGAGCCAGGTCACCCCAGGCTAAATCTCAATGGGGAATTGTGTCTCCTCTTGAGCATCTACCTTTCCTTCAAATTGCAGGGTGCTACACAGAACCTAGAAGTCCTAACAGATGCCCAGATAGTCATAAAATCCTGTAGCCGCTCGAGGCTTTGCAATGGCATTGCAAGCTATCAGTAGCCTGGTTATCAAAACAACATAAGCTCGTCCCAATGTTATTTCAAGGGTGCTGTGTTGGCAGGGACAGAGGAATATTACCCTGTTGCATTCTGAGATCACTTCATCCTGTGGGATAAACAATCTTGCATTACAAAGATGAACAGCCCAACTGTTACGAGTAACATTTAGCAGGAACACGGTATTGAGTGTCAGATGCTTCTTACATCTCCATTCAAACTAATCTCCTTGAGTTGCTCCTAGAAATTACATGAACAGGTCCTTGATTAGTCACTCACTTGGTGGCTGGAGAAGCTAAGCTCTAAGAAAACAAGATGTGTATTAAGGTAGCATGAACTGCTCACAGGGAGGCCTTTTTTCATCAGTTCTCTGTTCCCATTGTGATTTGGTTGGAGGTTTCAACAAGGAGAGTCGTGATGGAGCTGCCCTGTGCCGGGACAGGTTTCCTGCAGATCCTCAGCTATAGTAATCAGAAATCCTGCTAAAAGTTACTGCAGAAACTGAACAAATTACCAGTCTTTTCCCCTGCCAGCTGGATGACTGTGGGGCAGAAAGGCTCAGAGATGACAAAAGGTACCCAAAAAATTAACAGAAGAAATCACTTCGTGCACAGGCTTTCCATTTTTTCCCTCACCTCGGTGCAAGACAGTATGACTTGGAAACAACAGCAAATTATCTAATTTGCTTGTACATGCTTTTCTTGTGAACAGCCACCACTGCGAGATCACTGCTCCAGGTACTAAGTACGGTACAAGCACCTCTTAGCAGAAAGTGCTTACCCAAATCAGCAGAGGTTGTGAGAGAAACAGGGGCACAGAAAGGTGAATGTGTGCAGGCCAGTTCAGAGCGCAGAATAAAACTGTCACCTGCTGAATATATAACCCATGGCCCACACACTACCTGATCCTACCTCTGAGCAGTGTTTTCATGCTCTAACAGGACCCTGTGAACAAGGGGAAAGCTTTCTGCCTGGCCTGCAGTTTCTGTGTTTAATTTCCTCTTATTATTATCTGAAGGACCCCCTTTGAAGAGGATGCACCCACTACATGATATTCCATTTCTCCGTTTCTAGGAAAGGGCTATAACAGTGGATGAGGGCTGAAATGCCACAGCCTGAAATGCCAAACCACGAGGAGCCCCGAGCCACAGCTGCATCCAAACCATCAGCTACAGCCTTCTCCCAGATTACCCTTGCCTCCACCTGGACAGGATCCCGACAAGACTGAACACCACACGTGCTTGGAAACACTTCTAAGAGCTAAATAGATGATAAACACCAACCCCCCATGCTGCCTAAAAGCAGGTGCCATGAAATGCATGCATCGCTACGCCAGATCTTATCTGCATGGGGTGGCTGCTGCTGCCCGAAGCAGCTGCCTGTCTAGAGCTGCTCCTGATCCCCTTGTCTCTCCTGCCGGTCCCCCTGCCTGCTCACAACACTCGAAGGCAGCAGGCTGCCTGCAGTTGCCATAGAAACTACACCTCACACCCTCCCCTTAATGATAGACAGGTGCCAGGATAAGTGAGCGGATAATCGACAAGCAGGGAAGGATTCAGCGCACTGGTATTGGCCTCGTTGCAACTGTCATTAGAGTCCCTGAGAAATGAGAGATACATTAATTTGAGCAGAGATGGGTTTTCTGTCCTGCCTGTGCTGGTGCTTCCAGCAGCCGCCTCTCTGGCTGGCTTAAGGGCGGCTGGAAACAGGAGCGGGAGGGAAACGGAGCAGTTGCCACAGCAACAGCTGAGGATGCATCACCAGAAGGTTTGTCCACGCAAGGGAGCAAGGAGTTGACCATGCTCCCTGATGACCATGCTGATGGCCTAGCAGGTTCTACACCCTCCACGGTGCAGCCACCCAGACATTTCCACTGGGGTGCATTTTGGGAGGAGGCGGGCACCGCCCCTTCCTTCTGCACCTTGTGAAGAGGAGAAAGCAGGACATTTGGGGGCTCTGAAAACTCGAGTGTTTTTTGAGACCTTGGGGCAAAGCCCTCCCTGAGCCAGATGAAGATGCACTGGCAGGGTGGGGAAGGGCGCTGCTGAGTTTACTACAGACAAAGTCCTTGATGAGGAGACATGGGCATTATCATAGAATAGAATAGAATAGAATAGAATAGAATAGAATAGAATAGAATAGAATAGAATAGAATAGAATAGAATAGAATAGAATAGAATAGAATAGAATAATTTTCAGTTGGAAGGGACCTACAATGATCATCTAGTCCAACTCCCTGACCACTTCAGGGCTGACCAAAAGTTAAAGTGTGTTATTTAGGGCATTGTCCAAATGTCTCTTAGATGTCTGCCAGTTCAGGTTGAGCTGTCATTATGACTCCCTGCCTTCTTTTTTCCCGTGCCTTCTTCCCTGTTTCCCAAAAACCCCATCCTCAAGAAGGGAAAGAGGCCAGTCAGAGCTAAATCAGCGCGCTTCACTGCAGAAGCCACCAGTAAAGCTTTTCCTTCGGCACGAGGCACGAGCAAGTGCTGGGCAAACAACGCTCTGCTCCTCAGCAGCTGCTCGCCAGCATGCAGCTCACACGGCTTTCTATTGCTTTTGACAAATTAATATTTGAAGCAGTTGTTTCTTTTATGTGGGCTTTACTGTCATTAGCACGTACAACTCGACATAAAACACTTTGGTGCAAGATCTTTTCTTCTGTTCTCTTTTTAGGCAGCAGATGAAAACCCTTTTAATAAAAAGCTTGTTTGGGGGAGGAAGAAAAACACACACACACACAAATCGACTGAACAGGGAAAGATGAAAACCTCCTTCAAGGTAATTAAATGATTATGTATCTTTTAAACACAGCAGATAACAGATTTGTTATCTAGGCTTGCTTTTGGCTTTTGCCATTTTTTTCCCCTCTCTTCCCCCCCTCCCCCCAAAGCTAAAATCCTTGCAAGGCCTGGAAAAAGATAGTGTTCATCTTTGAGAAGAAGAAGGCACAAAAGAAGACTTAATCCTTTATCCCATCAACTCAAGTAGGCTACCCCAGCTTACCCAGCCTTGTACAGATGTCTGTGAAACACTGACAAGAAAACTCCCCTGCTGGATCACAGCAGGTCTGTACAACGACAAGATGGACGATGCAATCAGTTGTATTGGGTAATAGGTATCAGGAGAGGCAGGTGCTGTTTCTGCAGCTCTTATCACACTGGAGATGCTTAGATCAATTGTTTCCCTCCACTACTTGTTGACTGCCTTACCCGTTTACAGAAGTAAATGACTGAGTTCTCTTACCTGGTGACTGTGTCAAGTAAGTAAGGGTTGATTTCACAGAGTGTTAGTCTGCAATGCAGTGCTTTGTGGCACAATGTTAAGTCTGCACTATGACTTCAGCTATGGTCAATGCCAAATGTCAAAAGCAGGCACAGGATGGCCAAGAAAAAAAACCAGAAACTCGGCCTGCTCCGCTCTATCTTTGAGGCTCATTCTCCCCACTATTGCCGCCAGCGATCTCAGGGGAAAAAAACAACAACAATCCACTTCAGTATTAAAATGTCTTTTTCTTTCCTTATTCTTTCCCTTCCTGCCCTCAACAGCAATAATATCAGCTCCCCTTTATAAAGCAAGAAGTCACTCAGTATATTTCAAACTAGTGGACCTGGCTTTCAAAAACCTGCTGTAAAGGGAAATTATACACCAAGGTGAAGTATTTCTGCCGCAAATCATCTGGAGACATCGTCAACCCTATTTGATCGAGTTCAGTGCCATAATCATAAATACTCTTGCTTTATGACCATGCTGGAGTTCTTCACCAGGAGCAAGCACAGGCTTTCCCAAGGCTCCCAGACTAGTTGATTCAGCTCTATTATGGGCAGAGCTGATTCACTGAGCACCTGACAAGGGACAGGTAAAAAAGTCGTGGCTTCTTGTTGACAGAGAGGGACATGACTTTCCTCCCCTTTCTCCACCTCTGATTTAGTTTTGCCAGGAGGAGGTAGGACAGCTGCCCTGCCCCAGCTTGTGGCTGGCTGATCACAGCTATCCACTGTGCAATTCAAAGACACCCTTGGATGGTAGATCACAGGCTATACAGATAGAAACATCATTGTGCCTTCTGGACAGTGTGGGTCATGGCCAAGACCTTTCTGTTCTCCCACTGGATTGGTCTCAAATTCATCCTATGTTCTGCGTTAATCAGTAACTCATACTACAAGGAAAAAAAAAAAGTAAAAACCCCAGGATCCTCTCAGAGTACATGACGAAGAGCTGAAAGGAAGGCAGGTGAGCTCATGGGAATCCAGAAACTTGTGAAATGTGCCAAGGAAAGGATGGAGTTGGATGTACACAAAGGCACAAGCCTCCCTTAAAAGTGCTCCAGGCTGGTCCAGGGGTGATGGGTACCAGCCCAGTCGGTCCATTTGCAGCCCAGGCCATATGGAGAGTGGGAAGCCTGAGACCACATGACAGCAAGATGCTGTACAGGCAAAGAGGGGAAAAATCACTTGGAGGTGGGTGTATCAGCAAAGAGAAGGTAAAGGCCATCGCGTAGGGGAGGGGAGCAGGCTTGTCATGCCAGCAATGATGACTACAGAGGGAGGGAGTTTCTGGCGCTGGTCCATATTACAGAGTAACACCAATATTTGTTTCCTTGGCAAGGAGCCTCTTGGTGCAATCAGACCATACGATCCTGGAAGCTGTCCATGTTAATCTGCTCAACAGACTCATGGAAGGACTGCAAATGGGATGGTCCAACCATCCCATGCTGGTAGTACAGTTTCCCATCAGTACAGCCTCAAGACTTACTGATGTAGCAGGTCCTCATGCCTGGATGGGAGTGAACACACCCCGTTCTCATCCTCCTGGGGTCCAAGTGTTTGTAGAGGAAAGGATGGAAAGGAACTTGCAGATGGAGATGAAAGGCCAGTAAAAATAGTCCCACTCAAGGTGATGGTATGTTTAGAGCACTACAGAATATGGCACTGGGAAGGCTGGAAATGGACCTCAGTCCTGTCAAGCTTTTGAGTCATGTTATGTCATTGGGAAGTGGGTGGAAGGCTGGATGGACAATGAAGAGCCAGGCTTGGCTTCAAGATACCAAATAGTTTCTATTGTTTAAAGAACCCACTCAATGAATAGGCACGGGTACGGGACAGAAAAGGAAAGAATTAAAGGTGAAACTGAAAAACAGACAGTGGAAATTTCAGTGAGAGAGATGAGTCAGTAAGAAGATGGCTTCTCAAGACAAGTGTGTGAGATATACACAGCATTTGTTCAAAGTACCATTTGACAAAAACCTTTCTGGCCACGGAGAGAATGTAAATCTGCGTTTGTCAGAATGCACTTGTGATGCCATCCTTCCCCAGCCCTAGTGTCCTTGAGAGCCACAAACACACAGCGATGAGAAGGACCCTGAAGCTACAGGGCGTTTCTCACACTGTCAGGCAGAAAGCTATCTCTGAAAGTTTTGGTGTTTTACAAGGTCATTATCCTTGCAGACCTTGTCCAATTGTTCCAGTGCTGAGAAGTGTTTTTTCCATGCAGCAGACAGAAAAACCAGCTCCTGAGCTAGGCAGCTGACTGCCAAATGTTGTCTCCCATGGGAAAGAGGTTTGTGCCCAGAGCTGGTTTTGCTGCAGAAATCAAGAGGTCCGCCGCCCTCATTAGCAATGACCAATGTAACATACATGCGTCGCATGATGCTATCATTGCCTTGTAGATCAATAGCCATCTTCTAAGGTCAGGTTTGTGCCTCTCCCTGCTGCCATGCAAATCGCACAGAGCAGCTTTGCAAGATCAGAGGGGGAGTATCAGCAGCTCAGCAGGAAATCCTCTGTTAAAGGGGACAGAAGAGAGGAAGAACAATCTCTACTGACAGACAAAGACCCCAGACTGGAGCTGTCTCTTAGCCTGAAGATGATACCTTTCAGAATGAAATCCAATGAGAGGTGATAAAGTGGCAATGAAAAAGGTGTCCTAAAATGGGCAAACCTGGAGAGGATGACGAGTCCACCACCTCCTCCCCAGTTCTGCAGATCAAGACCATGCCAGAGATAAAGACCAAGGGCTGTGCCATCCCCAGTCCCTTCCCTAAGGAATTGGGATGACACAGAGCTCATTATCTCCTTTCTGATGGGACCAAGTGTCAGAAACACCAGGGATGTGGTAGGGGTTGAGGGAGGAGGAGATACACTGATTTGTGGGCACTTCACCTTGGGCAGGGGTCTGGAAGAGAGAAGAGGTGAGAACTAGGGACATAAGTCCTGTGCTTTGCACATGAGACACACTAGAGGAGTCTACCAGAGGACGTAAATGGTGGTGGCATTGTACAGCAGGAAGCTGAGACAAAGTGTCCCCGGGAATGTCACCTGAGCAAGAGGTTGAGGTCCCTCCAGTTCCTGAAGTGGAATGCACAGAGACCTGTGGCCAGCAGGACTGGCCAAACTCTGCCAAGGCTCCATCATGTGAGGTGATAGGGCTTCTCTGGTTGGGATAGCCTACCAGAGGGCTGAACCCTGGGATGCCTTCCTGCACCACTTCACCACCAAGCAAAGGGTGTCAAGTCCTCCAGCTCCTTAGCAAGATTTCCCGCAGGTTTACAGCAAATTGTGAAACCTGGTAGATGAAGAACTAGCAACCTCCATGCTCATGAATATTTCAGGCCTGTCCCAATGCCACAGCAGTTCAGGATGTCTGCTCCAAGACACCTCAACCAGCACATACGTGACATCCCAAGCAGTATATAAGGAAGGGGTGGGAGGGAATGGAGGATGATATAGGAGTCTGAGGACACTACACGTGTGTCATTTGGTCCAGCAAACTGGGGCATGGGCTGACCCAGCAGGTAGAATAGGGAGCTGTGGCGATTTCATCCTCGGAATGTGACACACGCTTCCAGAGTCTTCAGCACCTGCCTCTGCGCCCAGTGGCATCAGATCTCTTAATGGGTACTGGTGGTCCCTTGGGCCAGGCGAACAAGCCATCTCAGGGCATTTACCAGACAGGCCAGGATGCTTTCAGACCATTCCTGACCAGGAAGTAATTAAGTGGCTTCCCATTTGTATTCTCCCGAGCTCCACTTGTCTGCAAGCGCACGTTAGTTACAATATCAGCCAGACAGCATTTGCAGTGCAGCAGCCAGCTCTGTATTAAGCCCCAAGGCCCAGTTCAGCTCAGTGACTGGCAATGAGGCATTCCCTGGCCTCATCTGGAGGCATTTTGATGCACTGGCCGTTAGGCACCAAACCCACAAAGCCACAGCAGTGCTCAAAGCACGGCTGAAATCCCTTGACGCTGTGGACATAGGCCATAAATCCTCCCCAGATCTCAGCAGCCTGGGGTATGTGCTTAGAGGCAACTTCCTTCTCTCCTGGAGGAGATGCATGCCCAGTGTTTCCCATCCCTCCCAGCCTCTTGGTGCCCGGTGCTTGCAATGCCTTTCGGAGGTAACACACTCCCTGTAGTGCGTAGGAAGGAGAGGGCAGCTCCATGGGGGTCTGGTAGAGCAGAGAGAAGAGGAGCGATCTGCAGAGGGAAAGGTGAGGGTCTCCTGGAGGGTGAGCAGAAGGGGGAGAGGGTGGGAATGGAGGTGGAGAAGGCTTCCTGGACTGTTGGTCTGACCCAGGTGAAAACACAATATCAGACTTTAGCAGCCCACCTACGCGATGCATATCCTGTGCCCCTGCCTACCTCGGGCAGCTTGACTCGTCCCTCCTGGAAGGAGCAGGAGCTGGGGTCATGAGTGCAGACGTGGCGGTACTTGCACCAGTGGCACCGGTAAGGGCTCTCCACGCATGACAGACACCTGGAAATAGAGAGAAAGAGTAGTGACTTGGCCAGCTGGGTCCCGTCAGCCAACAGGACAGACCTTGAGGCTGATAGTGTTTCTCAGAGGGAAATATAGCCCAGCAAGCATTGCTTTTGCCATCACTAGCAGAAGGCCATGGGCTTTGCACTGACCCAGCACCGTCAGGTCTCAGGATGATGCTGGACTTGCCATGGCCTGAGGTGGTTGTCACTGAGGTCACAAGTGTCTCGTACGAATTAGATAATTTAGATTGCATTCATATCAATGTAACTAGACTAATAATAATCATCATTGTATTTTGGTTGCCCTGTTACAACTTTTAATCAGAGTATCAACAAGTTCTCAGCTTCATATATGAGGTGTTCTCCTTTTTGCCCATAACAAAATCCCGAGTGTAACAAAAATAAACAAGATCCGAGGATGGGTGGAAACTGTTACAGCCTTGCTGCCTCCACGCTCAACTGCACCAGTGCCCTGGGAGCTGCGAACACATCGTGGGAAGGTGGCCAAGGGAGGGACTGGCGGGTGGACTGGTGCCCATGGAGGGGAGTCCCTGTGCACCAGCAGTCCCAGCTGGCTAATCCTCCCACTCACACATGATACAGAGGCCAAACACAAACTGGGATGCACCCAGGTCAGAAAGCCAAGGATGAAGGAGGGAATTTTCTCCCCATGTCCCACATGTTTATTGGTGTAAGATCTGTCCAGGGAGATGTGACTCCTGCAAACACTTAACTCTCTTCTTCTTTTCTTTGTCTCAGCAGAGACCAAAAGACTCAGAGGGTACTTGCTCAGGGTGTAGAGAAGAGCCATTCCCTCCATCTTAAAAGGTTTTGCTCTCCTATGCTACGTAGACCCTGCAGAGTAGGAGCTGCAAACACCTCTCCCAGCTGTGTTACAGCACTGACTTAGACTTATATCATACTTATTTTTTCCCTTAAATTTCATTCAGTCTCTGCTCACCAGCAACCAAACTGAGACATAACAAGCTCTCTGCCCAAAACAAGCTGTGGATGCTAGCAGCTCCTGGTCACTCACAGTATTGGAGATCTTTGTGCAGCTGCAGGCTCTATAGGATGTGGAGGGGACTTGGTGGGGAAATTTTCCTGGCCCTTATGTACCACCGGCTTTTTAATGGGCAGGAGTTGAAAAATTGCCTCCAGTGGAGCTTGGCGGAGCCCATCAGGCAGACGCACATCCTCACCCTTGTCTCTGTGAAACCTCACTCAACTCCAATCCACTTTCAGCTCTGGTACAGCGAGCTGTTCTTCAAATTGGTAACAAAGCGCTTGCTCTGATACAGCGAATTAAAAATGGATAGTGTATTATAGTTTGTCAAGTAAGAAACCAAAACATGCCATAAATATTTAACACCACCATCTCTCCTACTCTCCCCCCAACACTTGCTTTCTGACACTGTTTGTCAAAGCAGCAGGAACACAGAAATAAGGTTTGCCTTTCCTTGTGAATTGCTGAGCAGCAGTAATTGTCTGCTTTTGGCACTTCTGGTGGCTCAGTGGTGGGGACAGAGCTGCTCAGCCTTGCACAGGGGCAGATCAACCTGCTGGAGGAGCACCTTTCTGCCGGAAAGCTGCAGAAAGAAAGCAGGCAGCTCCTGAGCAGTCCTCCATGCCAGCTGAAGCCCACAGGAATGATGTGCAGGGCAGGAAAAGAGATCAATGGATGGAAAAGATGGTCTTGAGGGAATCAGCTGGGTGTTCCCTGCTCAGTTCACATCATATAGGATCCAGCAACTCCTGTCCTTCCAGATCTGAGGGCCCAAGACCGTACTAACCGTCTGGGGCAGGCTCCTACCAGTGGGACTGACAGCATGGAGGAGGGTGGGAGGTGCGTGTGTGTGGGCAGGATCTGCCATCCACAAACAACTGCTTAATAGGAAGATGAGGGGGCCATTTGCTGAGGTCATGACTTGCTTTTGACTCCTTCCCTGGCAAACTCCCACTGATGTGATGCACCTCTACCTGAGGGACACGTGAGGGTGCACCACTCCCCAAGGCAATGCCTTCCTGCAGAGGATGCTCATCAGCAGAACAAATGATCACTATACTACTCTTGGTCTTTCCAGAGAGACCCCACCATGCTGACCATCACCCAAGCGACCCTACATCACTGGTCACACCCTGACTCCTGGTCACCTCCACACCTAACCACCTTTGTGAGGGACATGTGCCCCAGTCAGCAGTGAGTTCTGTGGCAGATCCAGGGGTGGGTGGAAAGCAGATATCAAAGGTAATGTACGTACGAGTTGTGGACGCTGCAGTTGTAGAAGACGAAGCTGGTGCTGGCAAAGGTCATACCAGTTTCCTTGGACTTGAGCTGAAGCTGGACAATGTGATGGTCTCCTGGGGAAAAAACAAATGCATCAGTGTGTGAATACTTTCTTAGCCTAGTTAAGCCCTGCTGGCCATTCCATCAGTCAAAACCTGGAGCTATCCCACAGTACCTTGGCTGTTCTATCCTCAGAAGATATAAGAATTTCAGTAAAGTCCTTCCAGATCCCAGTTCTTCACATATACATCTCCCCCTCTCATGGTACTGAGGTGATGAAGTAGGTCTTCACCACTGGAAATTATCATACCTGGGAGCAGAGTCTGGGCTGGATGATGATGACAGGTCTAGACCATACCTCGCTAATTTCAAAGCTATGGTGACTGAATTAATCAAGTAGGAAAGCTAAGCTCAAAGAGGCAATGCAGGTGGCTGAAATGATGAGATCATTAAAATGGAGTACTGTCCTTACAGTTCTTCACTGCTTGAGGTTCATTTGATGTTCCCAGAAGGAAAGGACCTGTGGAAGATTTGACTGCTGGCCCCAAACATTGGTGGCCTGTGCATACACTGTCTGAAGGATAAACACACCTGCTTTCCTAAGGGGATAAAGAAAGATCTATTTTCTCCTCACCCTCATTATTTAATGCTTCTGAATAGGGCCCAATATCCAGGACAACCAAGCTGTTTTCAGGTGCCTGAAAAAGGCCACCTCCAGATCCTGCCCCCAAAGAGAGGTCATATCTTGATAAAGCAGGATGGAGGAATGACAAAGGAGGAGATACTGTAACAGTGAGGTCAGGGTAGGGGTTCCCTACCTGCAGCCTGGGAAATGCAGATGATTCCCACATGAACAGTTCCCCTAGGTTCACTCACCCCATCCACCCCAAGGTCCATTGACCCAAGCCTTTGGCTACAAAGAACCCAGGTCAACGTGGGGGACATTCGCAAGCCATCACACTTCCAGAAGGACTAATCCGTTTCCATAACAGACCCATCCACTGCAAAACCTGCACCTCAGCTCCTACACACCATCTCCTCATTCCCTTTGCCACCGCTCCCATGCTGGGCAGTCAACTGTTACCTCTTCCCACAATGCCAAAGGCCCTATTCAGAGCCTATCAGCTGTGCGTAATGAGTGGGTGCAGTAATTGCAGTAATTTGGTGGGGAGGGGATCCACGTTTAATTCAAGACTTCAACCTGGCTGTCCCTTTCACCTCTATTATTTTCCTCCTCACCTGAAAGATTCATTAATCAATCAGGCCAAAGCAAACTTGACAATTCGCGGCAGCGTGCGCCTGTGTGCGCGCTCGCCCACCTACAAGCACACACACGCACCCCACACACTTCACTAAACACGTTTTGCTGCCAGTGCTCGACTCTGCTGCCCATCTGCTGCCGCCGGCTTTGACAGCTCTGTTAACTGCTTCGTATTTAACAACTTTGCCAGCGTCTTGCATATATTTTAAAACAGGATGTGAGGATTGGATGGCTCCAGGGATCGGACGTGCTACAGAGCCACACATCCTTTGGTTCATATCCAGCTTCTGGCACTATGCATGGAGGACTTGGTCTTTGCAGAGGTGCAGAGTACCAGCTGCTGAAGTTGATACAAGCTGCAGGTGCCCAGCTTCTCTGAAAAACACGCTTCACATAAATCTCTCTTTCTTGTCCTGCCTCCAGCTTTCACTGCTATTTTTGTTGGCTGGTTGATTATAGCCTGGCCTGGGACAGATGTCCATACCGAGGAAACAGTTTCTGGCATCTGTCTTGGTAGGCAAACATGACTGACAATTCAGTGGGACCTGAAAATGGTAATAGCCCTCTGGGGGCTTGTTTTGGGACAGCAGTGGAGAGCACATGCAGCAGTGTGCGGCTTGGAGAAAGCAGAGATGACAGTGACAGTTCATGTCACTTCCTATTCTGTGGCCTGAGGATCCTCCGAGACAAACTTTACAGTAAATTTTCACAGGAAGCTAAGGAAAACAATGACAGCATCCTCTCTGCGCCTCTCGGGGTGATCAGCGGGGTCAATCTTTTTCTATTTAGTCCCTGCAAAGAGCCATATGTGCTCTTGAAAGTACCTAGAAAAATTGTTAGAAAAGAGAAACAAAAAAGGGCCGGCAGTTGTGGGTTGGGGGACCATTCTTGGAGGCAAGGTATTTTTTTATGATGGGCATCTTTGGAAGAGGGAGCCAGTAACTAACCTGGAACAGCAGAAGGCAGTAAAGGCCAGGGACAGAGACCAGGAACTAAGCATACAGGTCTAAATCTGGGAGTAGGATAAATTACAGACAGGATCGTTCAGGTCTGCGGGACTTTCTGGCTGCTGCAGGGGATGGGGTGTGTTGAGAGCATGTACACCCTCATTCCCTTGGTTGTATGACACCAGCCTCGGCAAAAGGGAGCAAATATCCCACATCCATCTCTTTTTTGCTAGATATATGCAACTGCCACTCGGTGGCAGTCTGAAAACACATACTCTCACACATAGAAGCACCTTAATGCAGGTACTGGTATTGCAGCACAACGCTTGCACACGTGTGCACACATAAACACGCACATTCCCGCAACTCATGGTACGATGTGTCGCTGCGCAGCTCCACCAGTAAGCACCAGCACAGCGTCCCACCTACTCCCTGTGCATTGCACACCCTGTCCTCAGGCTCTCACGAGCCAAACTCTGCTTTGGCAGAAAGCAGAAGGAGAGACACAGGGGTGTGGGGTGAGGAAAGGAGGGAGACGGGGTGCAGGTGGAGGAGCTGTGGGATACCCACCGTTCTCCGTGATGATCTGGGGCACCTCTTTGGCAGCTGGAGAGATGCATTGGATCTGACTGCCCACCACCAAGCCATCCATCTCTGAAAGGTCCTCGAAGGTGCAATTGACTCCTGCTGACAGCTCGGGGACATTGTAGGTCTCCAAGACCAGCTGCAGGCAAAGATGGAGGGAAGGAAGAAGAGACAGAAAAAAAGAAGAGAGAATGCTAAGCCGAACAACAGAGCTGGTCCAGCAGGAGAGAATTACACTGGAGAGGTTGGACAAAGAGCCTCTTGCTAGAGAGAGCATCCTCCTTCAACAGAAAGCAGCTATTCAGGAGAGGGGTATGTGTGTGGAGGGGGAAGGGGATGAGATGCTGATGCCGACACAAGTGGTACGTGGCTATGCAGGGGCAACTGCACTGCATCCCAATGCTGGCTGGGTCAGTGGAGGGGAGGGAGTGCTCACTATCTGTCATGCAAGTGTAAGGTTAGGCAGGGAGTCTTTGGAGCCAGCTGTGAAGACCAGGGCTTTGGTGGCCCCAAAGCACGCGGTTTCTGAGGAAGGTGACTACTACTCACAAGAGGCACTCTGCAGACTACAGAGAAACTGTAGCGCTCCAGTCTAACTCTCTACGGCCTGCCCTCCTAGCATCAGCAGATGGGGGAGCGCTCTGTCACCAAGTTCCTGTGTAAGGAGAGTCTAGTTACAGCCTTCAGTCCACCACAAAACAAAGCTGTCTCTAGAGGCACAACAAACCTCTCCTACCCATCCCACCAAAGAAGCAGTTGGCCCTGGGGACATGCTGTATTGGGCTGCCATACATAATAAAAAAAAGCTGTGAAGGAGAAATTGCCCATGGTTTTAGCTTTCACAACACCCATTGGCATTGTTATGTCATTGCCCACGGTCATGGAGGAAAGGAATCTCATGGCTGGTTTTCACCATGTTTATTCTCTGGAGAAGGACCCTTATGCTGCTAAGTTACCTGACCAGCTAAGGTCCTGCATCACTGCTTTCCATCCTTGAGGGTCCTGCCCAACCCACTAGACCACCTCTGAACACAGAGAGGCACCCCATTCTAGCACCTGCTGATGACCTTCTAGTAATTATTGTAGAGGTTTTCTGACCAACCACTAGAGTCAGCCACTTGATGCAGGCACAAATGCATATGCTCTCCACACTTGCCTCCTCCATGAACTAGCTGAGGCCCCATCTGAGGTGACAATCACTGAAAGGAGACACAAATGCATGCTGAAGTGTTTCTACCAGCACAAAGAACAGAGGAGGTCAGTCCAGGTGACAAAGCAGGAGAGAACTGTAACATAACATAATGCTTACTGTTCCCCCACATTGTTTTTTTCTCACTTACAGAAGGCTTGGAGCTATTTCTTCACACTAGGCACCATCAGGGAGAAAGGCTGGGCAGACAGGCTTCAGCTTTGGCTGACATAAAGCCTTTGTGAGAGTATGTTCATTTTCGGGCAATGGGAATGGCAATGGGAAAGGCTATTTTTTCGTCTTGGATGAGGAGTAGGAAAAAGCTTTGGTTATTTGGATAGATTTAGCACTCAGGTTAAATCCATTCTCCCTGCTCATTAATACACTGCTAGTTAGAGAAGGGCAAACTATTCTGCTTAACAAATATTTCTCTCTGAGCATGGGCAATGCAGAATGAAGGTGCGCCATGCAGAAGATGACACCAGTGATGACCAGTAGTGCTTGGCAACAAACATCATGAGCCAGTGCACACTGAACAGACAAGAAGTCCTACATCCCACATGCCTGCTTTGGAGCTGCTGTGATGAGGGAAGAACAAAGCCTTCCCCCAGCAACTATATCTTCTCAGAGATCCCAGAGCAGCATCCCTAGACTGAAACAGACTCAATTTTCCAAGTCCCCAGATTGACAGACTCAGGTACAATTTTCCAAGTGCCTGTAAGTGCCCAAAGTCTAAAAGATTGTCTGTTCACACAGATACCTTCTCTGCCCCCATGGGCAACAACTCAATGTTATTGACCCGTTGCTAGGACCCAAGCGAGACTCAGCAAGGACACCACCACAGCTGTTCCTTTTTTGGTGCTCCCTTCCTGATTTGCCAAGAGACTGTCTCTGGTGACTGTGGATGAGCTGGGACACCAGTCTGTCTGGGACTGGGCTGAGACTCCCATGGAAATGTTCTTACAGATTATTGGGCAACAGTCAGACAATGGCAACTTCTGATCCCAGCAGCTCTGGGTCGACTTGCCCTGCCAGAGTAACCTAGAGGTAAAGGTCTTTTATTCTGTTATCAATTTCAATTGCCCTGAGCCATCTAGTCCCCCAGGATTTATTCCAACATGAAAGAATTCAACGGCTACTGAGAGAATAAGAAAAAGAAACCTTGAACTCCCAGAAGAACAAAAGACTCAAGATGTCTCAGATCAGTTTTGTTTGAAGCCTAGGAAAGTAAAGTCACAGCAAAGTTAAGAGGCTGAAACAAAGCAGCAATGATTGGACATGCAGGCTTTGAAAGGCTGACTTCATTATTACCAAAGAAAACCTAGCACTCCAAAACCTGTCACCTGGAAGATGTCTGGCAGCTGCTTCTTCAGCAACACCATTTAGACCTTTCAGGGTGTGGGGTTAGTGAACAACTCATCCAGAGACTGAGTTTTTGGGGTCTAGGTTATCAACTCAATTCCATCCCAAACTAGTATGGCCAAAAGGACAGACCCTTAGTAGTCTTAATGAAATACCCTTCTAATAGTAGTCTCTGCCTTCTTCTCAGAGGGTACTGGGATTTCACCACATAAGGTACTGCTGTCATGAATCAGGAGAGAAACCATAAACCGGTTAGATCTTCAACAGAGGTTTCTTGCCTTAAGCCTAGAAAATGATCAGGATCATCTACTGCTCCACCAGCATTCAGCGCGTGGCTTTGTTGGCTGCTGACTTGAGTAGCTCATGGACATAAAGACTAAACTTTGTGCTGAGGAAGGTAACAAGAGAGCATGAACCTTGGCAGCCTTAGGTTCCTCTAAGTAACATGCTGTCTCTCTGCTCTGCACACTCAGTGCTGGAGCTACAGCAGGGTGGAGTTCTTGGTGTCTTAAGAAAGACATACTTCCACCCAAGATGGCAAAAAATTGAAATAACACATCATATCCCTCACTTGCCCCTATCCTAGAAGGTTATTTAATTATTTCATGATAATGTCTCTAGCCTAAAGCCTATCCCAGCCATACACAAAACCCTCTCCCAGGGAGGTTAATAAATACACTGTATGCACACAACATGTGCAGGGTGCAAAGTCCCTCAGACCTGCCCTCAGCTCCTCACAGCAAACAGGGAAACCTCTTCCACACTTCTAGACAGGGGCTAACCAAGGCCAAAATGTCCTTCCACGGTGAATCTTTCTCTGTGCCAGGAAAGTTGCTGGGGAAGTTAAAGGACTCTGGATAACCTCGTGCATGGAGCTGCCAGTCCTTCCCACTCATGCTGCACCCAGGTTGCACATATCTGGGCCTGTCAGACTGCATGGGCTGATTAAATCTGAGGGGGGATAAGGATTAATGCTCCTCACCAATACATTGTACTGGGAGACGGAGATGTTGTTAGGATGCACGGTAAGCCGGACGCACTGCTTCATCTCCGAGGCGAATCTCCGAGGCTCACTGGAGCGTTCACATCGCTCTTTCCTCGTGCACCTGAACAAATGGGAACAGAGAAGGACAGAGTTAACACAAAGCCAGGCTGGGAGGGTGAAAACAGCCCTGAGACATAGAAGGAGCAATAATTTTGGATGGAAAGTCAACACTGTACATTTTGGGACCGCACTACGTGGAAGACCACACTCATGCCCTGGAGCACTGACTCGTGCAGTCACTCAGCAGGCTGGAAAGTTGCAAGGACACTATGAAAGGAGAAAGGGTGTTGGGTGAAAGCCCCATCCTTTGGGTAGGCTGCACAGCTCTAGGGATGCTCTGTCTCTCTACCCACATAGCAGGTACTGCACAACCTTCCCCTGGCAGCCCTGAAAAATGCCCTGTCCCAGGGCAGTGGGTTGTCTTTTTTAGAGTAGCTGTGCATAGTCCGTGATCTTTGGCACTGTGAAGGAGACTAAAAATCTGTGGTAATTCTGGGCTGCTCATACCTCTCTGCTGGGAAGGGGCAGCCCTCCAATCCATTGCCCAGCAGCTCCTCAGTAGTCCCAGGCAGGCTGAGGGATTTTTGCCATCTGGGTTGAAAGTGCCTGACTAAAGGCGCCCAGGGTTGAATCTTAAAAATTCTAGTGCTCCCAATTAGTGAGAGTTCAGTGAAATTGGTGGGTGCATGGCAGCTGGGCTGCACAAGCCCGCGAACCTTACGCCACACACTAATCGTTGTCAGTGCTTTCAGCACTGTCACTGTCTCCTGTCTTGTCTGTCCAGTGTAAACACAAGCCAGCAATGTGAATTAGTAGCTGTGTGCCTTGTTTCAATCCAGATTTGCATTTTCTTAGCATAAAACACATCTGTGTTTTACTCCATATGTGCTGCTAAGGCCATCGCTTCAAGGAAGATGTCTGCTTAGAAATCCACAGGGTTAATACAAAAGGACAGCTCCAACTGCATGCCAATTACCTTTTGCCATTAAGCTAATGTTATGGACTTGCACAGGGTGTCTTCAATGGATTTTGTTATTAGCAGTGCTATTATGCCCATTAAAATCAGCTATAAAGACTAAGTGTGGATGTTAAATTATTCACCCACTCCCAGACTTCGGAGTCTTAGTTGTGAGAGCACACAGGGGATGCTGGAAGATTAGCTCCAAGATCGCCCCTCAATGTCCTTGCTCCCTGGAGCAGAGATTGTGCCTGTATGCACGGGAATTTGTAGATGGGGATCTAAAGCAACACATGAAAATCAACTCAATATATGGCTGAGCCTGAATATTACAGAGCTTGGGGTCTGGCCTAAATCTTTAAAGCTTGGCTTCTCTCTAGTGGCTGATGCTAGATAAAAATGAGCACCTCAATTTCAAACTCAAATTGTTCCATCTTTCTGGTAGAAGAAAGTTTTGTATTTCCAGCAGAAGTAATCATAAAGGGAGATCTCCACCATCCTTCGCATGCTCTCAGTTTGCTCGGCAGGTTTGAGAGACCAAGAGCAGCATTGCAGCTCCCACTGTCCGTTCCCTAGGAGCCTTCATCCCATTAAGTCTCCTTTAGCACTGCCACATGCTGGATCAGGAATTTTAAACGTGCAGTCTCCAGAGGGCTGGGCGGAGAGCTGATTAACTACTCCCAAAACTGTAAGTCCCCTATAGCAGAACGAAAGTCACGGCAAAATGCTGACCTGAGATTTTTCTAAGCACTTCTATAAAACAAATAGACACAGCAATCCCATCAAAGGACTGCAGAGTGTGGGAACTCCTCTTCTGAGAATAGCTTGGAAGGAAACCCTTTTGGGCTCAGTGCTAAAACACAAGCACCCAAATTCTTCAACATGTCCTGCTGTCTCCCATTTATTCCCTCCAGCTGCAGCATGACAGAAATGTCTGGATTTTCTAAAATTAAATGGGCAGATACCCAAGCTCAGGTCAGGTGTAATAACACAGTAGGTTGCAAACACATGCAGCACATTTGCACAGGAGGACAACACGTGGGTATAGGTTAAACATGCAGGAATGTGCTTTGTATTCCCAGCCCCACCACTGAGCAGGAATATAATAATCAGCATCTTATCTTGCTGTTTACTGGTCATACATGTTTAAGACATGTAACTCGTCAGACCAAAACCTCACTCAATATTAGACCGATGTGTTTTGCAGCCTTGATATCTGTTGTAAGGTGTGTTGCCATCCAAATAATGAAATGATGAAACATCAATCCAAACTAAGCCTGGTTTTAATATAATGTTAAGGTTGCAGTGTCAGGCTCTCAGGAATTAGGTACTGGCAGACTGAAAGTAGCTTCTGCACTCCTAAATCTGCTCTCTGCACTGACACGCTGCAAACCAGACTTTAATTACAGGATCACACATTATTATTCCTTTTTTCCACGGGTGACCTCAATTCTGCCACTTCCTAACTTTTGACTTTGACTGTCTGACTTTTACAATGCAATTTCTCAATTTAAAACAGAGCGGGGGAAAAAACCCAAAACGCCCAACTGTGCCTGGTGCGTGAGTCTGATGATGGGGGAGCTCTGCCAAGCTGAACCAAACTGAGCTGGGGTCTGGGTCATCGGCAGGGTTCAGGCTGCCAAGGCAACATCACAGACCCCTTCCTTGAGCTAGCAGCATAACTCATCCCAGGTAACTGATCCCAGCTGCTACATAAATCAAGACTAAAGGGATGGAGCTGCCTGCCAGTGGATTTTACAGGCTTGTCCATGCAGAAAGGAGTGATAGGGGCTCTTCTCCAGAGCCTTTTGGTTTCCCTCATCTCCTCTTGCTTATCTATCCTGAGCTGCAGCACGTGGAGCATCCTGTAGGTTTACACACCACGCCCTCCCAGGTGGCTGCTCCACACCTGCAACTGAGGTTCTTCAGAGGCAAAATGTGGATTTTCAGGTGAGCAGAAAAAGGTACAGACCAGCCATAAAGTAACCTTCTCCCTCCGGTCTTCCTCTGCACTGCCAAAAATGTTGTGCCCGCTCCCAAGAGTAGGGGGAAACAGCAGAGAAAATTGTTTCAGCGTGTGCAGAGCAAAGTATTGCCCCACAGCATTAGCCTCTCCAATCCCTGGGTGACGTTGGCTGAAACACAGAAACAAACATGGCAAAGCACCCAGCCACTGAAGGCAGCTGCCCAGGGGGGACATTGCAGCCCAGAAAGTAACTTCAGCAAATTGTAAATAAAGGCAAATGGGACTTTTAATAAATACGTACTTCCAGACACAAGTGCCTGCCTTAGAAAAGTGGTCACCTGGAAGGCAGCTGCCTGCACGTGGCAGCTGGACTGTGAAAGGGATAATGAAATATCCCAACCCCAACTAATCATTTCTGTTGTCTCTGCCGAGAGTCGGAGTGTACTTTGGGCCCTCGGAGATTGCTGCGACTCTGCTGCGCTCTCATCTGGTGCGTCTATTAGGGCTTATGCGGGGAAAAATACCTTGTACTGCCAGTAACTGTTATGCTTTAATAAAATATCAGTAACTCTAACATGCCGGGTCTGTCAATATGCCGAGATCACTTTCCACTGCCATATAACATAATTCCGTGCTATTCATGCTATAATTAGCTGGTAAGTAACTCCCACCCGGTGGCATCACATTACACTAAGACACCTGAAAGAGCACATTCCACTCCTGAACTTATTTGCATAAGATTATGGTGTAGACACAGCACTTCTCTGTATGTCTTAATAACACCTGCTATTTCATTATCAGCTGCATCTTTAACAATTGCAAGTGTCCTGCTTCTGTCCAAACCATTAGTGCAAACACTAAGAAACTGGTCCTATCGCTGAACCATGAGGAATGTTATTTCCTCCTCATCTCCCATTAAGAATAAATACCGCTAACGCTAACCCTCTGTTCACCATCCACTAACCAATTATTTTAATAATGTTAAATTAATACTTTGCGCTTCTATAGCATCTCTCATCTGAGGATCTCAAAGGGCTTTGCCTGGAGCTAATTAAACTTCACAACACCTCTGTGAGGTTGAAACATTACCATGCAGAGACAGGAAATTGAGGCACAGATGCATGCGTGCCAGAGAGCAGAGCAAAGCCCATGTCTCCTGAGAATGAGATGAAGGCCCTCGTTTGGCACCATGGTTAAATCCCAGGTCTGCCATCAGGGACCTACAGCAATCTGCTGGGGCCACATCCTGCAAACAGCGGCTGCACAGGGATAAGGTGTTATCCCACCTCTGCAACGAGATGCTGACAGCTCTTCTGCCTTGCTAGGACTTGGTCAAACCAAGCCCAGACCTACTCCACCACCTCCAGGGTTTGTCCCTCAATGCCCATGGTTGGAAGGGTTAATCTGAAATCTTTGGAGAGGCTGAGCACAGACCCAAGAGCTCCATGCACCTGGATAGACTAAGTAAAAGAAGGGTCACGTGGGGTATTCCTCCACCTGCAAGCCCTTTGTTTTCCCTACTCACAGCATGGAAAACGGATCATGTTACTACAGGGTTGCCAGCCTAACAGAAGGCATGCATGCCACGTGCGTGCTTTCACCTGCCTTTGCCTCTCAGTGGAGATACATCTCCACCATCCTGTTGTAGAAAAAAACAACGACAAAACCCCCAAAAAACCTGCAAAAAACCCCAAACCAACCAGCCAGACCCCATTGTCTTTATTTTATAACTTGCCTCTTTTTGGCTGTATCTTTGTTTCCCCCATGCCCAACATAGTGGGGTCTTGAACCTTGCCGCACCCTCACCATAGAGTCCTGGAGACCCTCAGCCCCATCCTATCAGTTTACCCCAAAGAGTTGCTCTTGTACTTTTCTGGAGCATTGCACCTCCCTTTTCCCCCACCTCGGGGTTGTGTCTTTGTCACCCAGACCTCACGGGATCTGGACTAATGGTGATAAAGTGGCTGCGGTCACAACATCTGCAGGGGATGGAGCTTGGTTCAGGAAGATGACTGAAATAGGAAGAACTCTTCTGACCATGAAGGGGCTAGGGACTGGGAGAAAACTGGGGGAAGCCTGCTCTTTGCTGAGGGAAGGGAACAGGGGAGTTGTGATGCCAAGTGCTGAGGCCACCTCTCATGAGCGTGGTGAGGTGGGACAAGGGCCTCCAGGGGGGATGTTTCCCTGCCCATCCCACTTCTTGTCCATCTCTCCATCCCACCACTGCCTGAAGTGCCTGAGTTTGCTTTGGGTGACTCCTGATTTCTTAGCAGAGGGGAATGAGAAGAAGGTGCTGCTGGTGTGCTCTCCCCTCCCAGGCAGGATGCTTGTGCAGATGCTCTTAGGACCTGAGCCAGAGCACCCCTGCAGCTCTGCAGCTCCCATTTCTTGCACCAGGATGGAGACACATGCTGCGCTGAGGGCTCTACAGACCAAGATCTCCAGCCTTCTCTCTAGCCATTCATTAAGGTCAAACGACCTCACAGTCCCATGAGCTAAGGGCTTTTCTCTTAGTCATACCTGCCAGCAAGGCAGCCCTTAGTACCACTTGTGATGTCAAATTAAATGCATCTAAAAGGCACATGGCCCTTGTGCCTGGCCGTTTTAGTCGTAATTATTTCCTAAGACATGCAAAATCCTGATAAGGTCATGCAGTGAGTTTCTCTTATAATTCGGACTTGCGGGTTGGGAGGTGCTCAGCTGTTCCACAGACCCATGCGGTGCCTGGGGCCACAAGGCTTTGGGGAGAGGCGGGAAGTTGTTCTGCTAATCCACACCATTAACCAGATCTGGTGGTCCCTGCTGGAGACCAAACTAACTGACACCCTGAGTGGACAAAATAGACACAGACAAATAGTCTTGGGAAGGGAAAGCCAAGGAGGAAGTTTCTGTTAATCTTTTTTTCTTCTTTTTTTTTTTTTTGATATAGTGTAGTCAGAAAAACAGCATATAGTCCTGACTGAGACTGTCTTGTTTGATTCCATAGTTGTTGAAAAAGGAGATTTTGATTCCCTGTTTTATTTTTTATTCCTTCATTTTCCCATAAGCAGACTAAAATATCCAACTTTTCTAATAGGAGACACAAAAAAAATGTCAGTTTTCTGGCAATGGAAAAGGTCTTATCTGTAATTTTGTCAATTAAAAACAATTTTCAAGACAAAAGAGTGGTGATTGGATCTGATCAGACATTGCTACAGAGAACAGAGGGGCTTTTTTTACAAATGGCAATTAGCACATTATACAATTTTTTCATTTAAAAAAAAATCTTACAATTAAAAAAATAATTCCCAGAAATAAAATCCAAACAAATTAATCTTTTTTTTTTTGGAGAAGCCTCACCATTTGATGCACAGCAGTTTTCTTTTGACTGCTTTTGCATTGCAAGGCTCATAATCTGGCCACTGAGATGAGCTCGCAGGGAAGAAGAGGGACATCAGGCGACTGCATTTGATGCCAAAGGTGGCGGGGAGCAGCATGAGAGACAGCTCAATGGTTTGGGTCTGCTCAGCAAACTGAAATGACACCCTTCCACCACCTCCAAACAGGTAATTTGCAGGCATCGCTGTTTTGCAAAAGGTTTTGACATTTCAGCTTTCCTTTCTGATTCCAAATGGTGACATTTCCTGCAGGGGACAAATTCACTCAGCCTTTGACAGAATAATCACAGCTACCCTTTCTTTACACCTTCCCACCAGTGCCGGTAAATTCGAGGTGGCGGGTGGGGACCAGTGCACACCCCATTCACACCAGCAAGGACAGGCCACCGGCGTAGGATGGGGCATTTTGATGGGACACAGGCCTCATGTTGGTATCCCCATTTGTCTTCCCAACCTGTCCATTCTAGGCATTTTGTCATGGTGTGGGGTCACTCACACTGGGGTCCTCAGCTTGTGCAAGTTGGAGGTGCTGCCCCATTCAATTCCTCACCCCTTCCCAGTTCTGTGGTTTTTGTGATGGGACACAGTTGCCCAAGCTTTTCTCCTCTCCTCAGCTTTTCCCCTTAAATTCACCCAGCCTTTTGGCCCTGCCTTCTTCTCTTCTTCTCAGGTTGTCTGTCTGTCTCCTTGACTCTAGTCACAAGGGTTGTCATGTGTCTCCTAATCTCCTCATGCTCAACCAAGAGAAAATAGGATATGGGGAGAGAATATAGGCCTGGGTGGAGTGGGGATGGGGACATGGTGAGAGGGGAGGAAGGGTCCAGAGGCCAGCTTGCACATCCCAGGCTGTCTGTGAGGACAGTGATGTGCAGGGCTGGTGTGCAGACCCCCATGGTCCAAGCCACAAACACTTTCCTCCCTTCCCACACTCCACGGACTGTCCTTTCTGCCATCTCCAGTGGTCTTTTTGCCCAGGTGTTTTTGATGGATATATACAACGAGAAAGGTCAGGAAAATTCCCATGGAGGATGGTAGAGGGGATAAAGGGAAACTTTCAGGGAAATCTTATTTAGGTCTTGATTTCAAGACCCTGGGAAGCCCAGATGGTTCCAGCTCTCCTGGAGCAAGAGACAATGATTTTCCATTTCCTCAATTTCTTCATCTCCAAGGGGAAATCTGAGATTTCCCAGCCCAGCAAGAGCCCATGGTGAGGCAGGCTGCACTTGCAGGTGGCTGGCAAGGGTCAAACTGAAGAGGTTCCCCCATCCCCAGCTCAGCATAGGTCCAACAAATTGGGAATCTGAAATCTAGCAGGGGGTACAGGCATGGCCCAGTAGTAGCTGTCCTTGTCCCTGAGGGGAAGGAGCACTTTCTCCAAAATGAAATAACAGAAAGGATGGCTGTTCCTTGAAGTCTTTGGTCTTGTACTACACCAGCATTTGTGCCCTGAGCAAAGCTGGGGCAGGCTACAGAGCCTGCAAGGTAACGGGAAGACTTCTGGCATCACTGCATCTCTTGGGTTTTCCCCTCTCTACGCAAAGCCAGCCAGCTTTTGGAAGCTTCTGGTCACTTGAAGTCCTCCCCGCCTCCCCAGCCTGCCTCCCCAGTGCAAACACTGCCCAGAGGCTCGCCCAGGACTCCCTGTCCCTGCTCTGCCCGAAGCCCTTGCCAGGGGCCAGAGGGGATGTCTACTCGACGACCAGCCAGGCAGGTCGGCCATGCCTTTTGCAAGGCGGTCAGCAGAGGGAGCTCAGTGGGAGCCAAGTGCTAACCCTCCTCATGACATTTTCAGCCAGGGCTGGGGACAGGAGTCCAGGAAAGGGACTGCAGGACACAGAGAGACATTCATTTCCAGGAGGCTCTGAAGATTCAAGCTATCTGGCTGTGATGGTCTGAATCAGCCTCATTAGTCTGGTCCCTCTTTCAGGATGAGATGTAACATGACAGCTTCATTTTTTATTGGGAAAAAGTTTTTTTTTTTTCCCAGTTGGAAAGAAGGATGAGACAGGAACAGAGCAATTAAAGGGATGTGGGGACATAATAAGAGGTTTGTTTTAGCCAAAGTCTGACCAATGTGTAGAGCCGGCTTTGTGCCTTCTGAGATGGCTTTATCACAAGGGGGAAGCGAGCCTGGGGAGGGAGGGAGAAGCTGAAATTTGCCTTTCCCTCTGCTGGAGCCAAAGCAAATTTCTGGATGGAGTCAGGAAAAGGAAGGATATTCAGTCCCACTCGCATGTAAAGTTTAAGGTCAGTTTTAGCAGTGTTTTGACATTTCCAGGTTTCCTCGGGGTCCTAAGAATAGGAATGCCATAAATGTCGAGATGCAGACATAATTGACCTTAAACTTTATGTGGTGATGTGGCCAATAGCCATCCCTCCCTGTCTACTCTTTCTGGCCTCCGGGTTGCCCTCCATCCCTGTCAGAGGATAGTTGAAATTTAGCTTTCCCTGGTGCGAAGGAGTTAAATTTTATCCACTGCCTGGTAAACTCCATTCAGGACAGAAAGGCAGAAGATACTGCAGGAAAAGAAGTCCAAGCTGAGGTCATACACAGAAGCGTTCCCGGGAAACTTGTCCTGGCAGCGAGAGGAGGGAAAGCTTTCTCAGCAAATTCATATGCATCCAAGGAAAGAGTCCTACCCTTGTTTTCATCTTTGGCTCTAAACACAAACAGGCTTGCCTCCCAAAAAAACCTGCTCTTTGGGCATCAAAGATGAATGTGGGCAAAGATGGGAAAAACGCTATTGGAGTGGCCTGGGGAAGCCAAGGAAGTGGTGTTTTTTAACTGATAGCATTTTGGAGCCCAGAGATCTTTGGATTACCTCAAAGAGACATAGAAAAGGTAACTCAGGAAAGCTGGAATTCGCTGTTTGGGACTTTGCATCTCCCTGGGGCAATTTTTCAGGGACCATAAGCCACAAAACATTTCAGACCACTAGCCAAAACTCACTCCCACCTCTGCTTTTTCCAATGTCCCAGCAGTGACAGTCCTGGGGTGAAAGACCAGAAGTCCCCTCCATCCATGGGCTGCAGTTCAGGGAGGGAAACGCCGCCCTGCCAAAGCTGCCTCTTCCCTGCATGCCTCCTGCCCACCGCTACCGACCCTGTCACTTCGCCAAATAGAGTGAGGATGCTAATTGCTCTGCCTGCTAATCTATTCTAATGCATGGTAATAGAAGCCGAGTTTCTGCCCTGATAACTCTCCCAGCTTATGCTGCAGAACGGCAATCCCAGCGCCCAGCCCGTTATCTCTGTCCCCAGGTGGGCCCCTCCCTCTATCGCAGCAATTGAATAAGCCCACCCCCGGAGCCCCGCGGGGCGTGGGTGCAAGGGATTTACTCCTCCATTTCCCACCCTACAAAGCCAGGCACTCCATAAACAGCATTCCCCCCTCCCTCTGCTTTGGGGGATTTCATGCCCCTTCTCCTTCACCCCCCTCCCCAGGTTTCCAGAGCTGCAGATTGTCTCATCCATTTTAATCTTGCCTGGGGGGCCCTGGCAAAGGCCCCCAGGCATTTGATTTGCCCATCAAATGTAACCTGGTCCCCCTCCTGTGAACAAAGGTTCAGAGGTGGCCCAAGGACCACACCAGCTCACACACTGCTGGGGTCCAGCCACGGACAAGCGATTTGTGTGTACACATGTGTGTGCCTCTGTAGGCAGATCCCTGATGAGCATTTTGATGGCTCATTCAAGCCTGAGATGAACAGGAGCATTTCACATGGAAATCCCTGGAAACTTGGAGCCTTTGTCCAATGAAGAATTGGAAATTGTTTGCTGGCACAGGGGGAGGAGAGTGTGGAAATGAGGGAGGGAGGGTCTGTGGAAGGTGATGTGGAAATACACCCCTCAGCTGGTCCTGCTCAGCATTACAGAAAGACTCTGTTCCTCCCATGACAGTCATGGTGTTCAGAGAGACCTCAAAAAGCCCCAACAAGTTCTGCAGCATCAGTCAACCTCCAGGACCGAACAACTTTGGGGTGAGGACTTGGCTCCAGGTGGGTCCCAGCCTCAGGCTGCAGGTGATGGTGGTATTTCAGCCCAGGCAACTCTACTTTCATTGTCTTTGGTTTCCAGTAAGAAAGGCTGCCATGACGAATGGTGGCATTTGTTGATTCCCAGCTGACACTGCAAACTCACTTGAAGCAGTGATTAGCAGCAGTTGTGCTGGAAACACACAGGTCCCTGGAAGAAACCTCTTCCCTGCAGTAGAAGCAGTCTGAAAAAAAGCCAACACGTGTGTTTGACATATGGGAGGATAGATATCACCTACCTTCATCCACTGACCCTTTCCGACCTCCTGCAAGGGTCAAAGACACAAGGAAAGGCCATCTCTGAAGCTGCAGGGTCTCTGCTATGCTGTCCCTTAAATCACAGCGCTCTGACTCCTTTTGTTGTTGAACTAACCAGGCACAATGCAGGCCTGGAAGCTAAAGGCAGAAGGAGAATCTCAGAGCACAAAATCACAAGCAGCAGGCAGAACTCAAGCCAAAGGCACGCATATGAACTGCAGTCAATCCAGAGCACTCAGGTGGTCCACAAGAAACAACTCACAGGAATCTGCCTGGAAGAGTCTTTTGCCATCTGCCCATAAAAGACTGGGCTTCAAATGAAGATGGGAAAGCCCCTGAAGACTCAGCTGAAGGCTACCTGAGTAATACAAGCTTCTGTCTCTGAGGAGACTGTAAAAAAACTTTCCCAGCACTGAATTCACTTACAGTCATTTTAAAGAAAATTAAAAGAGAAGAAAGCAAGAGAAAGGGAACAAGGTTGCTAGATAAGGCAAGTAATTAATGAACAAAATTACTTTTCCCAGAGAGCATCCTATCATGGCGCTTCCTATTCATGCTAATAATATTTGTGAGTGTCTTCCCCAGAACCTGGGTAGATAACACCTACGCTCTCCTGCGCTCCTACATGCTCTCCTCTGCAAGGGCTGATGCAAGTAATTTGTTCAAAGGAGATGAAGCTCTTTGTTCATGGCCTGATTCAGATGCCTGGGAACATCATCCCTGAATTCTTTGTGGGATCTTCGCTCAAGTAACTCCAGAGAAATGTATTTGGTCTTTTCCCTATCACTGTGGCCCAAATGCTAAGATGGTGAAGATGATGGGAGGTGCCCATGCCTCCAGAAGGAAAAGGTTTGGAGTGTGTTGCTCAGAGATCAGAGCTAATCCAAATCAGCGGTCCTGATGTTTGCCCATGAATCACTGCCATGAGTGCAGTGAGACCAGGAATTCTAAAAGATGGGTGGGAGGCTTTGATGCCACTTCAGCCTCACCTCTTACAGGACAAAGAGGGCAGGAAAACTGCAAACGAGGAGCACAACCTGTGTTCAAGGGGGTTTGCAGGGAGGTTTGGGGAGCCATGGGAAGTACATTATAAGGGGTTCCCAACTTATACAGGTACTGAATCACTGCCAGACTCAGCCAGCATGTAATTTAATTGCTCTTTTGCTGTTAGCATCTGCTGTTCCGACTTGGGGAAGCATACCAAGAAGAGAGAAAATATTTCCACAGGATAGACTGATTGGGCTCAAACACTGCTTATCGAAATCCCCTACCTCTAGAAACCCCTTGCCCCAAACAGTTTTACCCCAAAGGATGCAGCGGATAGGGGACCCCAAAGAGTTTCTCAAACCAAGCTCTCCCTCCCCACTGCTCCTTTTGACCTTCGTCAATATCTCCTTTCTCACGTCACTGTTCAGCTCCTTCCCTTCCCTCCTCCTCCTGCCCATGTGTATCCATCCATCTGCCCAAGTCTCCTGGCAGCAGAGCCAACAGTGACGTGTGCTGTAGCTCTGGTATTTGCTGCTGGCAGAGGCAGTTCTTCCCTCCAGGCCCAAACTTTCCCTATGCTTTGCAGCAGTACATTTAGAAGCCTGAGAAAAGCACAGGATAGCGCAGAGAGAACTACATCGAACTCATGTTACCATGCAGACCTCGAAAGGAAGGTTTCTGCCTGCCCATGGCTCTGGTTGGAGAGGAGAAGCACTCTACATGGTGACTTAAGCCTCACTGGGGAAGAATAAGCCAAGGAACCTCTTAGCCCAGGCTTGGCTTTCTCCATGTGGTGTGAAATCACTGTGATGGGATTTGCTGCCTGAAGAAGACAGGCGTGCATGCAGTCTCACCAACCCCACCCAGACTGTGCCTGAAATTTCTAATCCATCTCTAGGGCATTTGTCTCTTCAGACCAAGGAAAAAGTATGGGTTGCGTAGGACGCCCAACCTTCAACAGGTGAACTTCCTCATAGGTCATAAACAAAGGATAAAATGTGCTTACATGGTAGCTTTTAGGCCCTCACATGACTGATGCACAGGATTTTGGTCAAAGCTAGAGCTTCCCAAATACCTAAATCAGCATTTCACCCCAACTCCATCACAAATAACAATAAAAACCCCACTCAAAGTATGCCTCATCCTGACTTTCACAGCTCAGCTCCTTCCCACTGTGCACTAGGAAAGGGTATTGTGGGGGCAGAGGAGCAAGAGGAAAAATAGAGCAGGAAGGATTTTAATCTTATTCTGACTGCCGTTCTCTGTCCAAGCCTGCTCCCACCAAAAAGTCAGAGAACAAGCTCAGTTCCCTTCCTCCTAAGATTTTCTCCCTGATGAACACCAAAGGCCCCATCAGGCAGCCTGAGCTCCCTCTACAGTGGTTGCCTACCCAGCAAGGAGAACAAGCTGACTCTGCAGAGAGGTTTAGAGTTGAGCAAGGGTCCACCCAGAGCCAACCACTAAGAAAGAAAAGGACCAGGAGTTCAGATGACCCTAGAAATGATCCCTACCTCATCCTCTGCTGCTTTAACCATTCATCCAAAAGGAGTTCCTCAGCCATCATTCCCCTAAAACACATGAGGAGCTCCTAGTCCGGTGTGGCACACCCCACTGAGCCAGCCCCTCGCACCACGAGGCACAGGAAAGCACTCCTTGACCTGTGGTTTGCCGGGGATCTCAGCTACTGCTCCCGCTGCAAGGAAAAGGCTGTTGGCATGTGATGTATGAATTTCCCCCATTTATGTATGGCTGGAAGGGACGGGTTAAACACTGAAAAATTGCTGTGGTGCTGTGAATGACCTCCAGCAGGCTGGGCTGTCAGATGCATGGCAATAGAGCCATTTATTATACATTCCAGGTGACAATCTCCCACACAAGTTTTCCTAGTTTCTTTCCCTTTAAAAACATGCCATTTCTGGAGAAAGCTTGCACGGTGACCCTCTCTGGGCAGTTGTGAGACTACTGGGTGTGCAGGATGACCAGGCTGCACTCATGGCTCTGATGGGCATCACCATGAGAAGATATTTCTTCTGACTGTGACAGAGCACAGCAATGCTCCAACACAGGCTGCGAGGTCATGACAGTGTGGATCCGGTGTGGGCAGGTGGTGGGAAAGGTCTGGGGATACTGAAAGAGGTAGGAATTCAAGTGCAGTTTCACGGTGTTGGCTCTCATGTGTGATCCCCCTGTATAAGACTCATTCTACCATAAGAATATGTGATGGACAAGAGCCCACCTATACCTGCAAAGAGCAAGAGAGTCCTACTAGACTTGCAGTCCTTCAGGATCAACCCTATAACATCCAGTCCAGAATCCTGGATTTAAACCGTCCATCTTATATCTTGGTCGCAGGACTCAGGTTTTTAGTTACATCTGGAAGGGAGACAAGTCTGGCACTGTACACTGAGGAAAAGACCAGGCAGCAGACATGTTTGTGCTCTCAGATGGGTTATAACACAGGGTGAGGACCCTTTGAGATGGCCTGGCTGGATTTAGAGCCAGGCCTATGCTCTGCATGTCGTGACATGGTGGCATGAAAAGGCCTAGGTTAGGTGCTTTATGTTCTGAAGATAAAGGGCAGGCTTGTCACCAGGCTGAAGTGCGTTAAGCCCCACTTAAATGATCCTGCTCCAGTCTGCACAACTTGCTGAGGGAAAACAGAAGTCGGGATATCAGCTGGTGGGATAGGGTGCAGAGTGTTCATCCTCACGCATCCCTGACCCACTGACTCCTGAGACAGCAAAATTCTTCATCACTCCAACGCAGTGTGGGTCTGGGCTCTGCTTGTGCACAGAGCGGCCAAGCTCAGGATGCCTCTGCTTCTGACAGTGCAGATGTCTCGACGTTGGAGGAGGCTTGGACCAGAGTTTATCTCAGACCGTAGATGTGTCCTCAGGAGCGTGGGTATGTTGGCAGAGCCAGGAGACAAAGGTGCTTGGTGCAGGCTCTGACACACCCCTTCCCCTGCCGTAGCCATCACTGCACCCAGGGTGTTAAGCGTCTTTTAAATCTGGTGCAGTGCATGAGGTGAAGGTGTTATTATTCAAGCCACTGGTTCCAATGAGATTATCCAGCCTAATGGAGCAGCTTGCATGGACCTCCTCTAAGCCTGAATCTTCACTGTCAGAGAATCCCCAGTCAAGTGGAAAATTAGAAGGAGAAGGGAAGAGGGGGTTGTGGAGGGAGAAGGGAGGGGATGATTAAGTTCTCTAGAAATTAATTCATAACTAGAGAAATGGAAATAATAACTCCCCAAGCCAATGGACAATCCCCAGCAAACACATTTCAATTTGGAAGCCAGCTTTGCTGCCGCTGCATCGTTTGCTTTCTGGCTCACACTGCTGCATTGATTTAATTTTCTACCCAAGGTGTTCACTTTGTCCTCACATTGTGGCTTCTGCTTTCTCCCTGCCAAAGGTTGAGCAGTTCAGAGTCCCCATCACTACCCCTGGCCACCCAACCCACATGTTTGGTGTTGGGCAGGTCCTGTGGAAAGCACTGGCTGGAAGTGAGGGTAGAGCTGGAGTGATGCACTAAGAGAGAGAAGGAAAAGGGAAAAACAGAAGGAAAGGAAGGAAGGAAGGATCTCACTTTTTACTCCACTTTAGTGTTTTTATCTCATGAATAGATCCCAGCACTTGATATTTTTAGAAGCTCTTGTGCACGCTCATGGATGCGTGCTCGGTGGATTTCACAGTCAACATCAGCCTGTTTCACCCTGACAGCAAAACACGCATGTCTCTTTGGTGTATTGTGATCCCACATGCTACCCAAGGGCAAGACAGGACTTTGTCGGAGCCCCTAGACTGCCAAATCTGCAACAAGTACTTTGTTGGGTGAAGCAGCTTCTAAACACAGTTGGATATTCAATTCAGAGACA
Organism: Phalacrocorax carbo; assembly: GCF_963921805.1. NCBI lineage: Eukaryota > Metazoa > Chordata > Aves > Suliformes > Phalacrocoracidae > Phalacrocorax > Phalacrocorax carbo. The sequence continues at coordinate 3,571,701 of NC_087513.1, read as the reverse complement.
GCAGGGCTCACCTCCATGGCGTTATTTAATAGCAGTGCCACATACAGCATCTTTGTCCCCAGCTGTGAGAGATATCACAGTACAGGCTCATAAATGTGTGTGTCCTATGGCCTGACTCTCAACAAACCACGTCCTCAGCCATCGAAAGCCAGACCTGTTGCCCAACAACTGTGTGGACCTGGGAAATGGCAAAAATAGCATTGCAGAGCTTTTGGCCCCGAGATGCCAGGACCATAGGTTCAGCTGATTACCAGTTAATGACCAAGGCAGTTGGGACATGCAGGCTGAATCGCAGCAGGGGACAGGGGATCTCCAGCAGCTAGTGGGTCCTGAGCACAGAGCTCTGCTCAGCTGCTTGGCAGGGTTTGCACACACATGCACAGACAGCTGCCCCAAAATGGCCTTGAAACGGGGCTGGAGAGAGTTAACAATCATTTACCTGATTCCCCAGTGCAGCTCAGTAAAATGTTACTGCTTCCCAGAGGCACGAAATATAATTTTGCCTTAAAGGTTAATAGTATTCTACTCACTGAGGAAAGAAACGAGGACTTGAAAAGCTCTTTCATTAGGATCCCAGCCTGCTGCGCTTCAGATGGTACCCAGGGCTCTGACCGCCAAGGGGAGCTGCCCTCTCCAAGCCAAAGCCTGCTCTCCCTCTCCTCTCGCCTGCACAGCCAGCATCAGCAGCTCTGTTTGCAAGAACCATCTCTTCTCAGGGATTCAGAAGTTTCTAGCACTGAATTTAAATTAAAGGCACTACTCATGACCTTGGGCAAGAGTGAGTCCCTTACTCGGAAAATGCAAGTGATATTTCCCAGCGCTTTGTGGGGATTTATTATCCTTACTATCAATAAATGCACCAAAACAGAGAAAAAAAAAATGCTCAGCCCTCACAGCAGGGAGAAAGCTGGGAGTCCTCAGCAACCAGAGGCTGCCCAGGAAGAACTGCCCTGAGCAAGCCCACTCCTCGCTGAGTCGCTGAACCTCTCCAAGCACACCCTCAGCAGCATTTGGGGGTACAGTGCCCTCCTGCTGCAGGGCAGAGGATGCACCTACAGCTGCCAGACGGTTGGCGACTGGGAAGATGCTTTGATGAAGAAGCTGTGACCTTTATGTGCTTTAAGCCTCTCCCAGAAGAGGGTGCTGGAAAACAAGGCTGCTCCTGGTTTATGTGCATGTATAATGCCAGGTGCTATGATCCACTTGCTTTCCACAACTACAGTGGCTTTAGTTCAGCTCTAGGCTGCCTGATCAGAGAGCATCTCATCAGGTAGACACTGCCCAGGTCCTCCTGGCGTGTGAGTGGCATCTCAGTGCCTTGCTATTCTCTGTCAAGCCTGCTCCAGGATGGGTTGTTCTGGTCCCTGCAGAATCAGATGGTGCTGTGCTCAGGCTTGCTCACATCAGTCCTCCCAGGCTGCCTCTGCATGAGGACTGGGGCCAACACTCGCATGCTGAGGCACAACAGGCTCTTGATGGGTCTCTCTTCAGACTTTCTTCCATAGACTAGCAGGCGAGCTGTGGGGACATCAGGCTGACCTGAGCGGGTTTGATATTGTGTTTAGTTGCCAGCGTGTGAGTCTGCAACACACATGACTCAGAGGCCTTCTGCTTCAGTCTTGCTCCTGGTCTCTGCTGCACATAGTTTCCCAAAGCCCTGGCCTGGGCTCCGTATCTGTCATGAAACAGGCTGACAGTTCCCCATTGCCCAGCTGTTAGCATGGGCATAAATGCAGAATAGTCATTCAGACAAATATAAAATACAGGGCTCTTCTCCAAGCTCTGTGCCTCCTAGACTGACGCAGGATGCGATGCCACCATGGTGTCTCCTGAGCCTCCCAGCAGATCTGTCACCTCCCCCAGCAGCTCAGGAGAGGATGTGAGCCACAAAAGGCAGCAGAAAGCTAATCTGTTTGCTATATAAAACAGCCAATAATATGCAGGACATTTCCTATTAACCACCACACATCCAGACAATTACTCTGATTGATTCCAATCAGGTTTTACACCGTGCTTTATCCATCAGCACAAAGCTTCACTGCCTGTTAATATCATGGGGCAAACCATTCTTAATGGAGGCTGCCAAACAGTATAGCGTCAGCATTAGCAGTCACAAGAATTGATGAAGCAAATGCAGCATTAGGATGGCTGAGGTTTTGCAATCTCTGTATGGGAAGTGCAATAAAAAAAATCTATTAGAGCATCCACACAGCAGCAAGCTCACCAATAACTCTCCCTGTGTTCTGAATAAATTTCTAATCTGATGAAAAAGACTGAAGAGATACCTTGAGATATATGTCTTCCACAAAAAAGATTATCCCCATGCTTGATACTAATGGGATGGATGGATGGATGGATGGATGGATGGATGGATGGATGGATGGATGATAGATAAATAGACAGATAGACAGAGAGACAGACGGACAGACAGACAGACGATCTGGTTCATTCCCTGCCTGCCGTTTATCTGGGACTGGGAACCTTTCCCCTCTCTCAACTCAAGCAGAAAGGCTGTCATTTTTGTGGTTGCTCTTCTCAGCACGTTTGCAACAGGCACAGTGATCAAAAAAGAGCCTGTTGAATTTGAGAAACAAGCCCCTGTTGAAGAGGATGAGGAAGGGAAGACCCTGTGGGGGTCTTTGCAGAGTGAGGGTAACTGGGACCTTCCTCCGAAGGTCTCTATGAAATTTAGAGTCATTAACCAACTACTACCTTCTCAAGAAGGAGATGAAAATTATCACTGTCCCCTGTCCTGATACAAAAAAAAATCAAATATCACTATGCAGCAGAGAATAAGGGTGGACGAGGAGGATGCTGTGAGCCAGAAGGAGCAAGAACAATGGAACTAGGAGTAAACAGCCATAAAGAGGCTGTGATGCCAGATAGGCCACAGGTGGATGAAGGAAAGAGAGATCAGTATGAAGAAGTCATGCCCAGAGCTCCTGTTTGCATCAAAACACATGGGTAGGAGTTTACACAGCACTTGAATATAGTTAATGCGTGAGGTTTGTATACATATGCACACAAGATATACACAGATATCTACCCAGGGATCTAGAGAGCAGCGAATGAACCTTTAACCCCCAGCACTGGAACAAGACCCTGCTGAAGAGGGCGAAGAAGGAAAGCCCCCATGGGGGACTCTGCGGGCTGGGGGCAGCTGGGGTCTTCCTCGGGGGGAGGAGATGGCCAAGCTGTTCCTCCCACCGCTGCCCTTGCTGACTTGATAACCCTTCCAACCCCAGTGAACACAGCCACTATCTCTCCCTGGGAAACCAGCAAATGAACGACACAATAGCTCCGGTGCAAAGGCTGTAGCTGCAAGTGCTACGGGCACTTACATGGGCACCATGGGCATCTCCTACCTATTCAACTAGAAAATATGGAGTTGGGACACATGTCCTGAGACACTCCCTCCCCTCTGTGTGTTTTTCAAGCATCTTCCACAGGCTGTTTTCCAGTCCTCTCTTACATGCCTTATTGATGTGTTTCTGCCTCTTCTATTAGGAAGAGTACTCCACAAGCAAATGAATCTCTGTGTCAGGGGTTTCCCTGATGGCAGTCTCGGGTGACAGGTTATTGCCAATTTACTTCCAACGAGCCACGCTGCAGAATCCCTGTCCCACACCAATCCTCCCTCCACTAACCTGTTAATTGCTTTACCTGCAGTACGTGGATTTAGCTACTTTGGCTATAATGACATGTTCCTGCATGCACAGCCTGCTATTAAATAGGACTTCATTCAGACTCATGGGGAAATGGCTAGTAGCTGGGGAGTTGTTCTTGCTCCTCCTATGGCTGAATAGGTTCCAGTACACGTTACAATCTTGGTAGTACTCTATCTGCTTGTATTTTGAGTTCACTAGAACTACAAATTACCAGCACTACCATAAACTAGACCTTGTTCTCCACTGGATGCTTACAATTCCCTTTAGAAACTGCCTTCCCCCAACACCAACTTTCTGATTACTTTTTTTCCCTGACTTGACCAGTTTTCCCCCTTTTTTTTTTTCTTTCTCAGTAGGTAAAAAAAAAAACCAAAACATTTCCAAAGTACTATCAATAGCATGCATGCAAAATACCTTTGACCAGAGCCCTGGGTTATTTTATCAGATGTCGAAAATAAAGAGGAATGGCAAACAGCCCAGAGCACTGATCGGAAAACCTGGTTCAGCTTATTAATTTGAACACCTGGCATTGGCTGTCTTGTGCAGCAAGGTCCATAATATGGATTCCAAATAATTAGAGGAAGGTCATGGGCAGGTACAGACCTTCTGTCTTCACTGAAGCAGCCAGCTCAGGCACACCACATGGGGGATGCTGACCTCAGATATATGTGGAGGCCTCATTTCTAGTCAATGATTCAATATCTAATTAATGTTTGCACAGCATCCATATAGTGTTTTTTTGGTGTTGTTTTAAAGAAGCATCAGTTGGACCAGCGCTTTGTGAGAGACCAAATCCCTGTTCCCACCCAGCAATCACTTAATCCACAAACAGCCCCTGAAATAAAAATGTTTCTCTTGTTTTTCTGCAATAACCTTGAACTACACAGATACACTGATGTTTAGAGGAAAGAATTAGGGATTTCTGTCCATGGCCTTGCAAGGGAGGAAATGGATTAATTTGGAAGATCAGGCAGCAACAGGGAGCCCTAGTTCCTTCCCTAGACACAAGACACATACTCCACAAAATACAGAGTAGAAATCTGTATACCAGGTGAGTGAGAGTGCCAGTTTGCAACTACACGTACGTGGACACGGGAGGAGGCAGGGGAGAGAGAGTCACAGAGCTTAAAAGATTTTTAAAAACTTAACTCCTTTGGAGCAATAGTCATGGTGCATCTTGAGAAAGACACTCCAGATCAGCATCTTTTCTTGAAACACAGGATGAGAGCCTCTGCTACCGGTTACAGGGACTGTAGGGCGCTGGGTGATGCAGGCAGCCAGTGCCTATTTCTGTCCTGCTACCAGGTTGTTATTCTTTTTTTCTTCCAGCTTTCCTGCATCCCTTCAGACACAGCTCAATCTCAGTTTGTGTTTACTTTATAGATTTCCTTCTTTACTTTCACACTCAAATCATTAGCAATTATCACATGCAAAGAAAGGGGATCCTCAGTACCAAGAAGTCAATGTGTGGAGGTAGCTGTGAAAGAGGAGTCAGCAGCAGCAACTGCAAGTAAGATCCCACTTTGACACAAGAAATTTACCTTGTTAAAATAACTCCTCCTCTATTCCCAGACTGACCAGAAAGGATGCCCGCCAACCCAACCAGTCTATCCACCCCAGAGCTCACAATGGGCACGGCTCTCACGTGGCAAGGAGAGATGCACTAACATCTGCCTTCAGGTATTTCTCAAATCTAGGAGGAAATAAGTCTCAGATCCAGAAGGATCCATTCAGTAATTCCCTGAAGACTGTGTGTAGCTCAGGGATTTCTCCGCCCTCCTATCTCTCACGACCTTGTCACAATGACTGGCAGGTTGGATTTTAGACCAGCGTGTGGCTGTGACAGTGACACACCTCACACCAGAATCGTTTAGATGAGCGGATAAAGCTGTCATTCAAAATCCATCCTTAAACCATCAGCCATCACACATCCAGAGGAAATCGATAAATCCAGTACATGTCCTCCCTGTATGCCTGGAAGAAGTAAAACTTTTGGGTCACCATTTTTCAGAATGGAGAACTTGAGATTTACAGGAGAAACATCACTTGCCCATCGTGCCTCAGCGGCAGCGGTTTAGATGGAAACCAGGAATCCTGATGCCTGGTCCCCAGGGAAAAGACCACTTCATAATAGACTCACCATGACAACACTGATAGAAACTTCATCAACTGCAATCAAAGGCAAGAAAACAAAGGATGAGATGGAGGGAGACAGTAAAAATGACTGACTCGAGATGAGCTGAGCACACATTTTAATGGGTATTTGGACTCCCCGCTGTTGCTGCTGAAAGGCTTCTGCAACAATCTTGGCTTCCCCTTCATGCAGTTACTGAGCTAATCAAACACGATTCAGCCCGGCGCTGGACGGCTGTCCAACAAAAGCCGCAGCTGGTGAGAGGGAAATGGAGTTTCTGAGCAGGACCACGGGGTGGCTGAATGGAAGAGAAGCCCCCGCTCCAGGCAGCATGGGGCAACTGCCAAACGTTGTCGTGCGCCAGCACCATGCCGGAGAGCCAAACCAGCCAACCATGCCAACACCAGAGCCAAAGCCAACTCCAAGGCACACTGGGCAGGGTGAAGAGCAGTGTAGAGACTACATCTGCAAAGGGCTTCCAGACACTTCCTGGCTGGATGGGCATGACAGAGATGCTCATGCACTCTACATCAGCGGCACTGTGATTACTTGGTGTCGTGCTAATAAGGCCACAGGTTAGGTGACCTTTATTTAAGAGCTGTGCAAACTCATGGTGAGAGGCCTTTAAAAACACAGGGACAAAGAAACAGCTGCAACAGCTCAGCCCAAATATCCATATAACCATTCATTCTGCCTCTGACTTAGCAGATACTTGGGTGGAAAAATAATAAAACAGAGATTATAGAGTGAAACTTATCGTGGTTTAAACTCCCAGCTTCCAGCAAGCAACGACATGGGGACTGCCTGACCTGGAGCCTTCGGTGATGTCATTGTATTGAACAGCTCTCAACAGATCTTTCTTTCATTAATTAGTCTAATTGCTTTCCAGACAGTTGTATATCTGGCCTCCGTAATGTGCTTCACAATGTCTCGCAGATGAATGATACATTATATGAAAATGTCCTTTCTTCTGTTTGTTTTAATATACCACTTGATAATCTCATATAAAGTTCCCTAGATCTTGTGTTATGAGAAACAGTGGCAATCATTCCCTATTCACTTTCTTCATTACACTCATGATTGTCTGGATGTATTATAGCCCTCTCAGTCATCTCTCTTTTAAGATGAAAATCACCAAGTCATACAATCTCTCCTTGCACAAAGATCGTTAGAAACCCATGTTCCTGCTTCCCACACTTCCCACCGCCTTCCTGGTTCGACTATATTCATTTTAACTCGACATTATCAAAAATGCCCAGTGTACACAGCATGGGAGAGCACCACAGATCGCCACGTAATGATACTTTCTGTTGTGTTCTCCATTCATTTCCAAGCTATTTGAGGCTTGCAGAGAATTACCCAGGCTGACTTCACCACCTCCTTCCCAACAGCCGGTCACTGAACACCTCGAGGTACAGCTGCCTGTTGATTAACCCTACAAGCATCAGCCCTGAGCTATGCTTGATGTTTTACTACCCTGACACTTAGTTTTGTATATTCCTTCTACAACTCCTTGCAGATTTATTTACTTTTGACAACCCTGAAAAACCCTCTATCACCAGTTACCTTTTCTGCTTCACTCGTTACCCATTTTTAGCTCATTTATAAATACACCAAACACACATGGTCCCATGGGACCCCCCTGGGTGTTCCCTACCCCCATCATAACCCTTTATTTCCTATATTTGAACTAGTTACTGATCTGTCAGAAGACCCTTCTTCTTGTCCCGTGACAGCATAGTTTAAATTCTTCACTATGGAAAAAGTATTAATTCCTCGTTATTAACCACATCATCCACATCACATGGACTTTGGTTAATTTAAAGAACAATAATAGACTTGTGACACCCACCCCCCTCCCCCAGCATGTCATATGCTTTTTTTTCAGTCTATTCTTAGTCATGGTTCAAACGAATTGACAGGTAAAAAAAGTCAGATTTCTGGATTCTATTTCTTGGACCCTTCATGAGTCCAACCAAAAGAAAAAAAAGATGATGATGATATGTTTTCCACCTTTCATTCCATCAGTATCAAGGCCAGTATAAGTAATGAGAGGTACAACAGATTTCATAATGCAGCAATTTCATATCAGAGTTTCTCTGCAGATCTTTCAGTGAATATCACTTTTATGCTCTAAAAGCATTTTTTACTAAACCTTTAGTGGCAGACACTTCAGACAGCTTGTGCCCTTTAGAAAGTAAACTTCCAGGGGAACCTTGTTAAATTTTCATCATTCGTTTTTATGAGGTTAGCAATGTGTTTCCTATGCAGGCTGCCTCACGATTGTTTTGGAATTCATACAACAGATTTAGTAATCTTTTTATTGTTTTTTTTCTTTGCGTATAACTTCCAGTTTTAAATAGTGTTTCTTTACCTTGTTATTTAAGCAGGTTCAGATATTTATTTTTTTTTCATTCCCTTTTGCCATCTTTCAGGACTTTTTTCATAGGTCATATAACTTCACAATAAACCTCTTATATGATATCTTTATGCAGTCTCCAGGATACGTGAAGCACTTTACCTTTGCAGTTGCTCCTTTTAACAAGCTTCCTCATTTTTATGTTGTTTCCACTTTGAAGTTAAACTTCCCTGTAATGTTTATTTATTTATTTTGTTTTGCTTCTACAGGACACTAAATGTGAGTACCATGTGGTCCTGCTTACAGAGCAATGCACTGAAAGCTGTGCCCTGCACCACGTCCCGCAAGTAAATCTAAGAGGAAATCCAGACTTGTTTCTCTTTTAGTGGGTTTACGGGATACGAGCTCCAAGAGTTGTGACATTTCCTCAGTGCATATGAGGCCGCTTGAAGTCTCTCATTACCTCATTTTCTGCCCTCCCAACCTTTTGGATTTCTCTCAGCATGTCACAGTCACTTTCACCATCTTCAAGTGGTCAATAAACCAACCTCAACACCGTTCCCTTCTCTAGGGATACCTTGTCTCTTGTGCACAGATTGACCTTATTTTCTTTCTTTGATTTTTTACTTTCTTTAACATAAAAGCCCGTTCTTCACCAAGTTGGCCTCTTCTATTGTTCCTGTGTGATTTATGCCACAGATGACCTTCCTTCTATCAAGGTTTTGGGCTGGGTATCCTATTAGCATCTTCATTTAAAGCAGAGTACTGGCATGTGCACAGGAGCAAGTATACATTTAATTTTATCTGATTGACTTTACTATTTTCATGTGCCCTCATTAAAAGGGGCATTTGCTGTTTCTTACCTGAATTTTATCAAGTTCCAATCCAACCAATTTTCAAGGATAAAGGCATATTATGACTTCACCTTTAGACAATGAGTCTCAATCTTCATAACCTCTTTCTCAACTAATTTTTATTTAACTGGCAACAGCCAGGCTCCTTCCTGTGTTGGCACCCACTTTTTGAAAATGTTTCCTTATTCCTTATAAACTTTTCCTACTCTGTTTTCTTAGCTATGCATTGAAACACCAGATCTATGCCTGGTTTTGCATTTGAGAAAATGTTTCTATAAAAGTTTTGATTTTTAGCCTGTTATCTTAACACTTCGTGTCTTTCCTCCAGGATTTTCCTCCTACTGCCTCATTGCAACTGGGAGCTGTAGCAACATCCCATTAGTATATTAAACAATACTAGGAAACCTCTGATTCTGGGACAAAATAACATGGTCTGATCACATTCATGTTATTGAACTATTAACTCCCAAAACACCTAGTGGAAATCCTCCCCTGACACATTTAATTCCCAAACATGTCCTGGAATTATTTGAAAGGGCGATAGCTAGCCCAAGCCAAACTATATTCTAATAACTTTGCAGTATAGGTAGTTGTCTTCCACTGCCTAATAAAATTCCCTGATTTTACTACTACAAATATACATTATATAGACCAGGAGCCCAGGAGTCCTCCCATTAGAGTCTCTCTGGATTCCCCATGAGATCTGTCATGTTTCTATCATGAAAGCAAACCTCTGATTATTCCTCGTTGTCCTCAGAAATATAGCTACATGTTTACCTGCTGATCAAACCTCCTACTGTTCAGCTTGCTTCTCTCTGTCACCTGTGATCTTTGCCCCTGAAGACATGTCCTCGGTGCAGGGTGGCCACATGGATATCACCTAGGGGGAGATCTTGTTTATGTGGTTCTTCATCTTTTCTCCAACTGCTAACCACACGTTACAAGGCATTCTTTCCTCTTAAATTATGATTCTAATATCCCTCCCTCTAACCTGGTAGAGGGATTGCTCCATCACGCTGCCATAAGTTTCAACACCGAACTTCCCTGTCATCTCAAATCCTTCCAATCTGACCACCTCAATCCCAAAACCCTACACTTCTCCCTAAGGGCCATGAGCTGCCAGTACCACTTGCACCTACATAACATCTGCCCATGGGACAAAAGCTGATGTTCTGTGCCATGACCCAAAGCCCCACTCTCTTCCTGGAGACTTGGCAAACCCAAGGAGCATTAGGATTGTGCTATCAGCTGGAAAATCTGAGGTCCAGAAGTAACAGGGGTAGGATTAAGGTGGCAGATTGAAGCTCTTAAAATTATGTGTCAATCCTTAGGCGTGTGTTTTCATCTGAGCTCCATGGAGAAGGGATTTATTCCATACAGTCAGCAGAGCCCAGAGAACTGATCCACCTGATCTCTGCAAGAGTTTTGTTCTGTGGACCACATAGACCATATCCAAGATCACCACCTTGTGTTGGCAACTGTGACACAGGAGCTATGGAGAACTTGGCCAAAGCAAAAAAAAGGCTACCAAATTCATATGTTTCAGTAACTGAATGGAGCCTCATATCTACTTTAGGGTGAGATGTGTCTCTTTTTAGTTAGACTCCACGGACTGTACTGATGGGGAGCAGGATTTCCTTGGGCTGTAATGGGGTCTCAGCGCCAAGCTTATATGGAGACACATGCATACACAGACTTGGCAGGTCACAGTCAGAGTCCTAAGCAGAGCTGAAAAGGAACTCTAGCTGTCCCGCACACAAAGCACAGGGGTGGAAAGGGCTGCCTGATCACTCAGTGCTTCTGCCGGCAACCCCTCCATAACAGCTTATACAGAATTGTTACCAAGCTTTATCACAAAACCAGTTATATTTCAGCACTCACTAATGCCAGTGGAAGATTACTTCAGACACTCATTCTCCTCCCAGCTAGAAACCTTATTCTACCTTACACACTAAATGCCTGGTTTATATCCATTCCCTCTTGGGCCAAGGCTATCCACATCTTAAACTCCCTTTCTCATAGGCATCCACCCAAACAGCGGTCCTACCTACCTCTGACAACCTTTGTTTTCTACACTCACTGAGATCCATGCCAGTCTTTTCTTGCCCAAGCAACTCTGCTAGCCCTTCTGAAAAACTCTCTTAGATCCATTTCTTTTTTTTTTTTCCAATGCAGGCAGAAGAGTTACAGAGTCCTAACCTGGTACCTTAGGCAAAAGAAACTCCGTAACATTAACACCGTAAAATGAAAAGTCAACGGAGAAAGACCCCTCATCCACATTTCCATCCTGCAGAGGTACACCTGTCTGTCTACCAATGCAGTGACCCTGTGCCTGCTCAGGAGTCCCTCCAGGGTTATGCCAATGTAACCCTGATCAGATTTGCTGCTCTTCTTATGTCTATTCTGTTGGGAAAAGTGAGCTAACCTTCATGCCAAGTATCGCAAGGCTGGGTAGCTGCAGGAGTGACAGGTGGGACAGCAAATTCCCATCTACTTTCTGAGACATTTTTCACCTGCAAATAGCTCTGACATGACAGAGACAAGTTGCTATTTCAGATATTTAAAGATATGGTACAACACTGCTTGGCCTTAATTTTGGGCTTCAGCAGGCTATTGATTTTTTGATTCTTTATATTATGTTAATGATGTCATGATCATATCAGTGCAGCCGTGTTCTCCTGCAAAGCCCCAGACTGCAATGTTTAATAGACACAGTTAGCATTAATTGATTTTGCTATAACTCATTCTGTGCATGTTTTCACTCTCAAGGGTGGGTTTGTTTGGGTTTTTTATTAACAGTAAATTCCCTAAACATCCACGCAGAGTGAAAAGTCAAAGCATCAAAGCATTTACTTCTCCTCTTAGTTTTTAATTTAGGAATGGGGATAGTGTGGAAGATGTCTTCTCGTCTTCTTCAACGCACCCCAGTCGATCAGAGATAAGTATAACACTCAATAACTGGACTGATGTGCGCCTGAGCATCTCAAGAGGCTGACAAATGATATTCTGTCGATTGGCCAAATAAGCTTATGCCATGGGCCTGCTCTCCTTCCCTTTCGCCAACCCCTTCAGATCCTCCATCAGTTAAAGCCAGGAGGAAATCCTCAAGGTCAGTTTTTTGCCTTCGGTCCTTGAGAGCAGAGAGGGAAGCAGAGAGGGGAGACGCACTGCTGACCTGGCAGTACTAGTAAGAATTAAGTCCCTACCTCACAGAAAATTATGTTCATACCTATGTATACTGTATACTATGTATACCCAGAGAGACTGCAGAATTCAGACCGATACCTGAAAATAAATTTTATGAGTCAATAGAATTAAGATGGAAAAATCGTTCTACTTTATGAGTTACTCATATGCTCAAAGTTACTTGCAAGCTTGTTTTCAGGATTGGGACTGGGTGGAAATGAGGAAGGGATAGGATTGATCAGCTCTCATCCACATTTGCAATTTCTCTTCTCCCTGAGAACAGCACAGAGCGAAAGCTCTTGGCAACCATCCCAACTTCATCCTCCTACTGTTATTAACCAGCTGGCTCTTCAGAGGCACTGGGTGGAAGAGGGCCAGGGAAGCCTGCAAGGAGTTGAGAAAAGCCACCTCTGCCCAGCTACATCTCAGTGGTGGTTCTGACAGAGATGTTCCACCCTGATAACACCTTATCAGGCCAGGCAAGCTCTAAGACACAAGGAACAGATAAAATAGGAAAGTGTTATCTGAACTGAAATCATGCCCCTTTACCCTGCACAAAATAATCCAATGCTTATTTGGCAGGGCTGGTGGGCAAACAAGTCCCTTCCAGGTGGGTGTTGAAGGCAAGATGTGTCTGGCCGCCTCCTCCCAGCTCCTGGGGTGCCAAAGGAAAGGACAGCTCATGGAGGCTCCTCTCCCTTGGCTGTGGCTGAGAAGGTCTGCAGACAAAACCTTCGCCTCTTTGTAGTGAAGGTTTGGGTCTGCAGCAAAATAAAAGGAGATGAGCTTTCTTGTGGTTATCTCCCCACCTCAGCCTTCTGCCATGAGAGTGGGGCCCCTTCAATATCAATGAGAGACTTAAAAAGCCTCACTTCACCCCCTTTCCTTCTCCATCCAACATCAGGCAAGGTGGTGTTTAAAAATTTGAAGCATCTTGGCCTCCTTTCTACTCCTGCTACTGAGGATCAGAGGGAGGGACAAGAAGATGCAACTGGAACCAGAGGAGAGCCTTTTGCAAAGGTTCCTGTCCCAAGGTCCTCAAGGGCCAGTGCCCAGGACCGTCAGGCTCTGCATGGCTTGGAACACATCGTGGCTGGGTTTTGCATGGCACTCCTATTTGCAAGAGAGGGAGATCTACATGAGGTCCTGCCATTTTCTGCTTTACTTTTTCCTCACAGTTCCAGCCTTCTGCCCTCCTCCCCAGACCTAGGAATCAATCAGGGATGAACAAAGGAGAAAAACAGACATATAACAAACACCCCCACCCACCCTGCCGAAACATGCACGTAGCATCTTCACCAAGCTACCAAGGGAGAAGCCTTCCAGACCTGGGTGAGCTAGACTGAGATTATTTGCTTAACATGTCTCAATTAAAATGTAGATCTCCTTTACTGCCTGGGGCCAGAGGGGCAGGAGTCATTGGGAATGAGATACGGGAGGGAGTTTGCTTCATGCCTAGCTATCCTGACTGCCTTAACCCTTCTGGTGCCACCTCTGCTCTAGCAGCCAGACAAGGGCACAGAGTGATTTTGGGTATGTTCGTTGGGTTAAGCAAGGAACTCCATGTGTGTTTGCACCTTGCCATGCCTATAAGGCTCCCTCTGCTTTAATTAAACAAATGCAAAACTTAGCCACTGGTGAGCTGAAATTATTATCTTCATGCTTTATAGCCAGTATTGTCTGGGAGCTGCAGTTGTCAAGTCCAGCCCCCTACAGGACTTCTACAAAGCCACTCATCATCCAAAGTGCTTTAAGGCTTTGGACCTCACAGCTGCCTGTGAGGTAAGGAACTGTTACTCCTCTCCTACAAAGAAGGGGCTAAACTTCAGGGAGATTAAGGATTGGAGTAATTGTAAATTGGGCATTCTTTGATATAGTCATTTCGGTTTCCCCAATAGCTACTAAAAGAAACTTGCACTTCCAGAGGGCAATTCACCCCACCACCTTAAACACTTCAGGGTTACAATGAATGTGTTCAGGTAAAGTCCCTCTCTTCTCTGGCTGCTGAGACAAGAAACCTAGTAGTAGATGACATAAATCCCATCCTTGGTAACTTCTCCAAAATCATGTAAGGTATCTATAGCAGAGCAGGGAAATTAGGCTTTCTCTTGCCTAAGGAAAATTCTGTAACCAGTGGGTTATGCTGGCATCCCTTTCTGAATGTAGCAAGGAGTCCAGAACTTGTTTCTCCCAGTCAGAAGCTGTCCCAGGTCTTGTCTTACGACAGTGCCTCAGACCTTCAGCCCACACCAATTCCCACTTCCTCATGTTACTATCAACCTCTCAGATCCTTTTAGCCAGGTTAGGCAGAATCATCCTCCAGCTCTTCCACTCTGTCCCAGCAGACCCTTCAGCATTTCTGCTCCTCCTCAATGCATTTCTCTGCCTCAACTTTCTCTTTAGTCTGCCATGAGACAATCAACAAAAAGACGTGCAAATTGCCGGTGTTACTTCCTAGGCAGGGAAACAATCAATGGAGGAAAATAATCAGAAATCCACGTTCTCCCCATTACCAGGGGCTGGTGGGCACTGTATTACAGGATCCAGCCATGCCTGCTTGCAGTGGGGCTGCCCCGTGTCCCTGAAGACCATAAAGAAGCCAATATCCAGGGGCAGAAGATATTCACAGCCAACACATCTTCACTGTGAATTTGTCCTCTCCTGTGGGAGGATGGCAAGCAAAAATGTTTTCTTTGAACATCCCGGTTTCTTTAATCCAGCAGTGTTAACCACTCCAGGCTAGCTCTGGCTCCAGGGATGAGACTTTATTAAGAATGCACCCGTTACCCTGGCAGAAATTACTTGGTCTTATCTATTGGGCATTGGAACAGGAGGCAAGAAATGTTGTTCCATGTCCAGATCTGCCACTCATCTCCCACGTAACTGCAGCCCTGGCAATGCACTGTTTTTCCCTGCTCTCCTCTGTGGCTGAGCTGTGCTGGTGACCCCAGCGGAGAACTGCAGCCAGCTGACACCCAGGCTTGTTCTTCACTACTGGGGCAACTGATGGGGTTCATTTGCAAGATGTGATACTTGAATGTTGTGTTGTACATGGGGGAGGGACTTCTATATCTCCCGCAATGGCTTTGTCTGGTTCCTGTAATTCATGGAGCTAAAACATCTGTGTCTGCCTTGGTAGATGGTTCCCGGTATTGATGGTATGCTATTCAAAAGCTGCTGAAGGACATATCTGAAGTGGAAAACAATGGAAGACAAGATGTTCAAGAAAAGAGAATGTTGATTTGCTCAGATCCACTTGCCAAACAAAAGAAACATGTATATTGCTGGGGATAGGAAGGAAGAAGAGACTACGCTGGCAGCAAAGCAAGAAGAATCCCACAAAAAAAATAGAAAGCCTCACAGCAGGATAAGATAATTAGCTTCAACCTCAGAAGGTCCTGTGAACTCACACAACCTTACCTTCAGGACCACAGTACTACAAGGAAGGGAGGTAAAAGCTCCCCAGTACAGAAGCCGACTGGGAAAAGTTCTACCTCTGCTTTGGTGAATGAGTTGGAGGGAGCAAGAGGGAGAATTAGGGGCTGGAGACACACATGCTGGCGGCACAGGGGGATATTTGGTGGCACGTCTCTGAATGTGGGAGTGTGCAACAGAAGAAGAACTTATGGACACAAGTTGCTCTTGGGGACGTTCCGATTGGACACCAGAGGGAAATTTTTCACAGTGAGGACAGTCACCACTGGAATAATCTCCCCAGGGAAGGGGTTGACTCGGCCACGTTGGACACCTTCAAGAGTCGAATGGACAGGGTGCTGGGCCATCTTGTCTGGGCTGTGCTCGTCCTAGAAAGGTTGGACTAGATGGTCCCTGAGGTCCCTTCCAGCCTGGGATTCTGTGATGATGGGTGTACACAGATCCATGGAGCAGGTGAGTTTGGATAAAGACATACCTTAAAGGTTTGCCGTAATTTTCCTGAGGAGGAAGAGCTTCCTGATCCTCCCCCCATGTTCCCTTCTGAGACCTGTCATAGGTCGAGGATGATGAAATATCACAGAAGAAACAGTGGAAGGCAGCTGTGCCCCCACCCTGGGGAGAGGTCCTTTTGGCACGCCATTTTCCCTCATTGGCAGATCATTGGCCACAGAGGCACCAGGGAGCACCTGACAGCAAGACAGAGAGCAATTCCCTACAAACATCCCAGTGACTGAGACTAAGTTTCCCAAACCATCCATATATCATGGCACTCACTGAGTCTATGCTGGAGCGTGGCACAATCTTGCAGTAAACCCTAGACCTGCTTTAGTGCAAATTAGGACCTTGGAGGACTTGATAATTCATGGGAGGAGTGAAACTGGTCAAGTTGCAAAACCCAGACCTGGGGTTTGGCCACCCTGAGAATATGTGGGGAGAGGGCATCCCAAGCTGCGGTGGGATCTATTTTGTTGCCCACTTACAGGGGTCTAATGTCACTTGAGATGTCCTCAGGACCCCAGCTGGTCCTCATCTTATCCTCCAGAGGGAATGGGTCTCCAGTAGACTCTGCCATATTTGCCAACCCCAGGTGAACATCTCAGATACCCCAGGCACTCCAATTGCAGCAAGCAGCATAGCTGGCAACTGAGTTGAGTTCTTTGCATAAATAAAAGCACCTATATTTCTAATTCTCCTTGTACATTCGCCACACATCTGTGTTTAGGCACCTGACCTAAGTCCTTATGTTGCCCCCCTGTGCCTAGGTTTCCTTGCTGGCTCTGTCAATCTCCACTTTATAATCTAAGTCAGGCTACACTCCTTCCCTGTGGCAGCCCCCGGAACTTTGCATCTCAGCTCCAGGGCACACCTGACAAGCTTTCTAAGCTGATCAGGGTGGTCATACAGCTTCCCCCGTCCTTCTTCCCTCCCTGTTACCCTAGATACCGTGGGATATCTAGACATGCTACCCACCAATGTGTAGTGCCCCACAGCAAAGGCAATGCTGAGATGCTGAAGGTGTGTCCCCTGTCAGGGAACCAGAACACAGGAGCTCCTCTAGAAGACCCCCAGATACCACTGAGCACAATTATCCCTTTCTCTTTGCATGTCCTAGCAAATGAGACCCACCCATGGCAGACTGTGTGCTGTGTTTCACATCGGAGAAGAAGAAACCCCAGAGATCTTTCTCTGCAAAGGCTGAACTTTCTGCAGTGCTAAACCTAAGCCGCTAATGTTTCTGTGATGGAGACAAATCCCAAGTAGGACACCTAACTCAAAAGGCTGCATCAGGAGAAAGCTTCTGCTGGAACCCACTGCACAAACTAATTATCTTCCTGCCCCTCCCCACTGCCCTCTAGCAAAATAAGCTAATCAAGGAAGAAGATTGTTATCAAAACACATTTACCACACGCCTGTCTCCTATGGTCCACAGTACCCAGTGTTGTCCCTGAGTTGCCTCAGGCAGGCACAGCCACCGAGATAATCAACCTGTGAAGGGCACAGCACTGCCCTGAACTGCTAGGTAGACCAGAGCAGCAAAAGCACTCCCAAAAGGGACACGATGGCATCTAGGGAATGGAAGGACATCAGCAGTTTTGGACACACAACACGCAGTACAGCGATGGGTCGGCTCTCCAGGACTAGTGATCGGCTGCTCTGCTCAAAGGGACAGGGTTGGTTCAGAGCGGTTTATTCAATGTCATCACCAATCTGTAATGAAATGGGATTCCCAGGAGCCTCTGTTTCACTCGGGGCTTTACCACCATCAATAGGCATGCTCCCGGTCCCGAGAATTTCCTCCTACTCTCTAGACTAAGAGCCCCGATCCCATTTCAAAAGGCCATTGGAGAGCTGTCACATTTGGGGCTATTTCCTCTGCTCCAAAGGAGAGGCAATGCCTAGGTGTGAAAGGATGGGTACTTTAGCTATACCGCAGCAGACAGATTAAAGATTATCCAGGCTCAGTGCAGAATGCTTAATGGGCCAACGTCACTCTACGGAGCCCCCCTGCTGTGTGCTTCCCTCTGTGCGAAGGCTGAAATGCCATCTCCAGTTTCAATAACTACCTGAGAAGAAGTGGGAATCACTCTGTGCCAAGGCCAATTGTGGGAAGATGACGCCACTTTCCCTTGCTATCAGATGGAGAGGTTCACAGGCCATGTGCACGGCTGTCTGAGCGCCAGGTGTGACCGAGGAGGAGTCAAACCAAGCACTGTTTGGAGACAAGGCATCTTGACAGCTGGTTCACTCCTACCTTTGCCACCATTGACTGGCAGTGCTAATGCTGCCAATCAACTGATTGCAGACTTTCAAACCAAAGGAAAGATTTCAGATTTCCTGCAATTATTTTTTCCCCCCATCATTTATGTTTTTCTCCCCATTGTGTGTGAACAGCACGTATTTGGCAACCTCCTGTTGCGATGAGAAATGGCCCCAGATACCTCAGACACACAGGGGTATTGAACATAGCAACTGGAATAGGTCTGAGTTTCCCCTCCGATGGGGACGATCAGCTCAGCTAGCTGCAAGTTTCAAAGGCAATGCAGGATTTGAGGTGGAAGCCATTTGCTCGTCACGTGGCTGATCCACCTTTAGGAGGACTAAGACAATTGTCATGTACCTTTGACATGTAGAGGGTCTCCTGGGTATTTAAAGGCACCACAAGCTGACCTGTGGCAAGACAATGCTAAGGCAGGAAAGGCTACAGAAAGCTCTTCCTATAAAAAAAAGTCCCATCCATGATTGGGAAAACTTATTCATCATGCCAGGAAAATGCAAAACACCTGAAAATTAGTACCTTACTGAAGGGGCTCTGGTTTGCACCTTGGGGCGTAACAGCATGGGGAGTACAAAGCAGGGACAGCTGAGGCCCTGGTTTGTAATGTAAGCTGAGGGTCTATAGCATAGCAAGCCCCTGCAGGAATCAGTAAACCACTCTTTTTTCACTCTCTGTTAGAGCTCAGAGCAGTGCAGGACTGAATGTGATTCCACCCTCCTGCCCTGCTGGGTCCCTGAAGCCTGAACCGTACAGCCCTTCCCAGTGCCCCTTCCCCACACAGCACTTGAGATATCCTCCCTCCCCTGCACAAGTGGAGGAAAAGGCTGGGAAGGAAAAGAGAGGAGCTGAAGAGGAAAAGAAAGAAAAAAACCTCAACCTGAAAGACAGTCACAGTCTTTCAGACGGCAGAAAGTCAAACAAGCAAAAGACCCTTCAGAAAAGGTCTTATTGCAGCATCTGTAGGCGGCTTAGGTTACCCGAGACTCTCTAGTGATTCAGAAGACTTTGACCAAGAAAGTTAAAGCCAGGGACGATCAATGAGCCTCTGCAAGCAGCGTGGCATCAGGTTACCTGCTGAGACGAGACAGCAGGAGCTGCACTTTCTAAATTTTTCTTTTTTTTTTTTACTGGTTTGGCAACGAGTCTGAGCATGGATAACAAACCTCCCTCCCCCTCCACACTAATCCCTCATTCCCTAGAAAACAACTTGTTTAAGTGCCTTTTTTCCCTTATATCGAACTAGAAATGAGAATTGTAATTTCTGGGTACTCAAGTACCCTGCAGCTACAAGGCAGATGGGAAGAGCTGGAGAGCAGGAGAACGTGGGGCGCAACTTCCCAGAACCTGGGGTAGGTGTCTGCATAAACCCCTTGTGAACAGGGCTGTTCTTTTGTGGGGAAACCAAACCACTTTCATATGGCTTCTCAAGTGTCTCACAAACACCACCTCCACTGCTGCAGCTATCCAGTTAATCCATGGCATCTCAGACTGAGTAACTGTGCATACCAGATTTTGGTCATCCCTTGACCAACCCAGAGCCCACCAGAGGGATCCAGGAAGGTGGCTGGTATGGCCCATACCTAAGAGACCTCTGCCATTGCTTCTTCATGGCCTGAGGATGCCTGCAGGAGGCCACTGCCTCCTATTCCCATAGTTCAGGAGTAGGGGGGCCTCTCCCAACCTGTGCTCTGCAACTGGGGTGCAACTGGGGTGCAAAGCCAACAGAGCCAGCTGGGATCCCTAGGTGAGGTTCTTGGGTGCCAGCAGGACACACAAAGGACATGCGGCTCCTCACAGGTGAGCAGAGGAATGCAAAGAGCAGAGCCAGCTCCTGGCTCTCCTACCTCCAGGTAGGACAGACTGGGGATGCTTAAACAAACCCTCTTCCCTCCACAGCAAAGGTTAGTTCCTCCAGACCAACAGCGTTTGTTGACGGCCTGCTTTGCTCAGTCTGTAGAGCTGGTAAAGACTTTTGGGGAGAAATCACTGATGCCTAAAGATTTCATTTTAATGGGGAGAAAAAAAAAAAAAAAAGGAATGCTCCCCTTCAGAATGACTTTTTTATTTTGAAATTTTAAGCAGTTTACTAAAACCTGCAATAAAATCCCAGAATAAGAACTTCTGAGTTCTAAATGAATCATCCTCCAATTACTAAATGGTACCAGCCCCTTCTAAAATGGCTTTCAAGAATATTTTTTATTAAAAATATAATTGGCCCACAACAAGCTGGGGAAAAAAAAACCATTTTGAAATATCACAAAACCTCCCAGAAAATGAGACTATTTTCCTCTCTGATTGCAACTTATGACCTACTGGCCAAGGAGTCCCCATAGCAGCAAAGCCAGATCCCAGAGCAGAAGGAGGCTGGTGCCAATGGGCTGCAACCTCCCTTAAGGACAGCTTGTGCATGTTTCACTATTCATCCCAGAATTAGAGAGAGGCTACATGAGGATAAAATGGGGCAGCACAACCAAAATATAGAAGGGGCAGCTAAGACTACGGAGCCTGGAACAGCTCCCTCTGCACCTAGCAAGGCCAGCATATTTCCTTTTTATAGAGGGTTGCCTCTCCCTAAAGGGATGATGCTGCTCTTCTGCCCCAAATATCCATTCTGCTGGCAGCTGGGGTGTTAAGCACCACCCAGACATACTGTGCAGGGATGAAAAGCGGCACGGTCACCACGTGCACATGGGTCAGTGCTTGTGCATGTCTGCCCTGGAGCTGGTGCTGGGCCAGGCAGGGATAGAGAGGGCTCATTCAGCTGCAGAAGGGTTTATCCCTTCTCTGGGGGGCAAAAAACATCCCCTGTCTCTGCCCTTCTGCATGTAGGGGGGAAAGGAGGTAGAGGAGGGTAAAATTTTAGAGACGGAAGAAACTTGCTGTGGGGTTTGGGGTGGTCAGATATTGGAGAACATCTTTGGACACTGCTGCATCTGACATGGGAGGAAGCTGCAATTCATTTCAGGCTTGGAGAAAACTTTGCTCTGCTCTCATGCCTCCCTGCAGCCCCCCATTTGGGCTGGTGACATTGCTGTGACCTTGCAGCCAGGAGTGTCTCTGTGCCAGCTATTAGCTTTTCAGCCTGGTTTCTCCCCCCGCCTTGCTCCCACCCCAGCCCTTCGCCCTCCCCTGGAGACCCATGCAGCAACTGAGCGCCACATTTTTCAATTTACACCAGCTAAATGATTCATTGCCGCCTAAAGAGGCCTGAACAGAGCCCAGGAGGGGAGCTGAGCTAGAACAGAGAAAGGGAGGGAGGGGACAAGATCAGGGCTAAAGATACAGAGATGAAAAGCTCTGGTGACCTGCTCTATATCAGTTCCCCTCTTCTCCGGGCAGAAGCAAATCAATCCTCCCCCCTTCTTTTCTCCTGCAGCCGTCTGTGGGTCTGTCTGTCTCTTTCTCTCTCAGAGACTCAAGTTTCTCAGTGTAAGGTTAGGACAGCGGAGCCATGGAAATCGATTCCTGAGCCCTGGCACACTGCCCTGTGCACAGGCAGCCCAGCTCCACCGTGAGACGATGGATGGAGAGCTGTCCCCAGGCATCCCCAGACCTCTCACATGGCGGGACCTGAGGATAGTTTGGAAATGGGGGTCTGGGGAAAAGGGTCTGCATCAGCCCTTGAAGTGCAAATCAGAATGAGAGAGACCCACTTGAAAGAGACAAAAAGATAGATGCTCTACCCCACCTGTCAATTTTCACCTGTCTCCCAGTCTACCAGTGTTCCTTTTGATGGTTTTCACTGGAGGAGAGAGAGGAGTGAAAGGCATGGCTTTGCCCACAGGTAAACTGGTTCCCAGTACCACTCTACCCCAGGTCTTTCACAGCTCGACTGCCTCTCCCATCCCTTCCACAAAACAGCTCCCACATCAGCATGGCTGGATTCAGCTGTGCACTGCAAAGCCCATGGGATTCCTGGCTGGCAGGGAGGGGGGAAGGGTTAACACTCACGAGGGGAAATGCTTATGGCACATTTCCCCAGACATCCTTGTGCGGGAGCCATTGACGATGTGTCCCACTTGAGGAAAAGTCTGTTAATGAATCTTAAGGGGTTCTGATGTGCAAAAAATGATAAGGGACTCAGTATTATGGCACTCTTACCCTGAATATCCTTCATAGCCAAACCTTGTTGAATGGAATGTAATTGGCTCCTCTGATCTCAGGGCTGCCTAAGAGGATGAGGAAACTGAGACCCAGAGAGGATCACCTGAGGCTGCACTGAAAAAACCTTCCAAACAAGGGCTGGAAAACAGATTTCTTGACTGCCATGGAAACTATGGGGAAGGAAAACACTGGAGTGGGCTTCAATAACATTTGCCTTCCAACTGCTTTAGAAAAATCCACAGGGAATTGATCTCAGTGACCCTGCTGCAAGGTATGTAAATAAAAGGTAAATAAATCTCTTTTCCAGATAAGAAAACAGAAGTTAAGCGACCAGGGAAAGGAGGGCACAGGTATCCTGCCATCAGCCAGGTCCAGACCGTAAAGCCAAACCTCCTCGTGAAAGGCTCGGTCTGGACAGGGCTTTCTTGTTCTAACTGAGCTGGTGCTGCCGCCCGCACTCGTCACCAGCCATCCCATTTCTGACACTCCTTCACAATGAGCTGCTGGGAAATCTGCAGTTGTCTCTGCCCCTTTTATCTCCTTTTGGGGATTTATTGCTGGAAATGTTGATTGCTTGTTGCCACTGACCCTGGATGGCAGGAGATGAAATATCTAGCATTGCTGTGATACAATCAATGGTCAAATTCATGCTTTCCTATACTGCTCGCATGTAGTCTGTGCTGTCCCTCCATTGACAGCAAAGCATACAGTATAGGTTGTTTGCAGTATAAAATAAGACAGAAACATACTATAGAGCTGTATGCCAATCGGAAGTATTCTCATCACCAGGGTGAAAGTTTCATGGGTCCATGCCTGCCAGACCACAACTCAGGACTCATTTTACAAGGTTTCCCTGAACAATTCCAGAGCCTGAGTCACTTTTTTAGACAAGTTTTGGGATGGATCACCTAGATCTGATCTGAAATTAAGCAGGCTGTTGCAACTTTTTGTGAGGGTCACAGAAGCTAAAGTGCGTCCACAGACGGTTGGAATATGGTACGGATTTGTTCCCTTTTGTCCTGTTCCAGAAAGATCTAGCAAAGAGGGTTGCTTCAGCTGGATCGCTGTATCCACCAGGAGATTTTGCAATGCAACAGGAAGAATTCAGAGGTAAACTCAGCAGGAGAAGACAGACACACTGCAATAGCAGGGTCCATCAGAAAAACCCTCCATCGCTGCCAAGGACACTGTGAGACTTGGAGTGACAGCACCCTGCAGAGCCACGCTCAGCTGGAAACGTTTGGTTAGACAGATCCAATGCACTTTCCAGCCACTGTCTCTGCTGAGAGGCTCTTGGCAAATGAGACCACCCTGCCACTCATAGCCAGGAGCCCAGCCAACCTGACACCTCCCTCTCCGCAGCTGTGGCAGAGGGCTCTCTGCAGGAGGGAATCGCTGGCAGTGAAGGCTGCAGAGAGGAAACTTCAAGATCAATAGCATCATTAAGAAACCGACAGAAAACAAAGCCAGTGAACTAATCTTCCACTCATAAGGTCACCTGGATCCGGTGCTCCTTGCAAGGCACTGGATAAGCCGGTACTGTAGAATGGTGAAATGAGGTCCCCTTTTGGTCTGTTATACCAAAGCCCAGGAATGTGGGTATAGACAAACTTGCTTTGCATCCTGGCCAGATAAGCCAAATAAGCAGTTTGGCTCATTTGTGCTCATTTGGCACAGCTGAGTTGACCCACACAGGACAAACGCTCAACGTCAGGGTCAACATTTTCCCACAGTGACCATACAAATCATAAGATCCCCTTGAAATCTAACTTGGAGTGGAACCCACGATGCTTACAGAGACCTGTTTCCTCTCTAAGGGCCATGGAGGTCATGACAAGTCTGATAGAGGAGAAGTTCAAGTCAGCAGTGGCAAGTTGGAGGTGCTGAGACAAGTGTCTGAGCCAGGCTGCCAGTCAGAGCCAAACTGTCTTAAGCAATGGAAACAAGAAGGTGGTTGTCATCCAGAGAAGAGCTGCTGGAGGGTTTGATTCAAAGCACATCAGGGTGGACAGGTGTTTCCCCGGTGCAGTCAGCAGACTGTGGATCAGGTGGTTGAGGAGATCGGACCAGTCTCTACCACCCTTCTCTTCCAAAAAATGCTCTCAGTTAAACAAAGTCTCCTCCAGCAAGTCCCAGAGACCTTTCTGTCTGTACCTGGGTGACTCGTTGGCTCAGCCAGGGAATGAGAGAGCATTTTGCACCTCTGCCATGTGTTAGCACAGCTGTTGAGGGAAGACGGCTGGGGGAAAAGCAGGGCTGGGATGGTGGCAAACACCAGCAGGTACTTACGTGTTGTGAAG
Organism: Phalacrocorax carbo; assembly: GCF_963921805.1. Taxonomy (NCBI): domain Eukaryota; kingdom Metazoa; phylum Chordata; class Aves; order Suliformes; family Phalacrocoracidae; genus Phalacrocorax; species Phalacrocorax carbo. The sequence goes on along the minus strand of NC_087513.1, from coordinate 3,546,885 downwards.
AACACACCAGCCACAGTGAGGGTCGCCTGAGCCCAAGCACTCGCTGCAGGTCTCGTACTGGTTACACGACTCCACAGGCACCCGAGTGAGCTGCAGGAGGAAAGGGGACAACCTGTCAGGTTTTTCACAGGGCTCTGCAATGCCCATAACAACTTGACGGAGGTTCCACCCTCCCTGTCCTCTTCCCCTGCTGCTTGTCCTCCCAGAGGGACATCTCTGCAGAACTTGGCAGGCCTGGGACAGACAGAGGGATGTGGCTGCAGATTGCTCCAGTGTTCAGCCTGGTGCGATCCCTGCCCAGATCAGCACTCGACTTGGGGCGACCCCTGTTGATATCAGCACCCAACCTGTGACTTTCCCCTCTTTCCCATGGCTTTGACATTTCATTGCTAGATGACCTCACTTGCACAGTTTCACAGGGAACCAGCAAATCGGGCAGGCTGTGTGCAGACTGTGGTTACCTGGTGCCTTGAGACAATTAAACAACGTGTGATCTTCTGCAATGAGTTAAACTCACAGGATCTCAATGCTCTCCCACACTCTGGTTGTGGACCCTGTTGCTTTCTGGCTCCCTGTGAGAAATGAGGCCTCAGGATGTCTTTGTCAGCCTCCCATGGCCTCCCACACCACCACTGGTCCCAGGAGAGTGTTAGCTCCACTCCCCATTGCCTGTTCGCCTTTCCAACCATGAGTTGTCCCATCCCCAGAGAGGTTGCTCCAGCAGGAAAAAACCAAAGGCTTCCAGCCTGGGTATTGAACGAGCTTGCTGTCACCCTGACTTTGCAGCTCAGAAGGCATTAGAGGTGGACCTGAAACACCCATCTACTGCCAAAATACTGCATTTTATTATCTTTTTTTTTTTTTCTTCCTTTTTAATTAAAGTATTTCAGTCAGAGATTTCAAAGACAGAAAGGACTGCCTAGCCTGACCTCTTGTCTAACAGACCAGAGCCTTTTGATTCCTGTTAGGTTTTGTAAGCCCCTTGCTTCTTTTGAAGCCAAACATACAATTTGGGCCCAATGACCTGATAGTCTCTTTTCCATTGAATAAACTTCAGAGAGCTTCTATAATATACAGTTGATTGCCAGTGCTTTCGCCCCAGCTCATGTCAGCAGGGAGAGTTTATTCCTTCAGAAGATGTAGTGTGGTATTACCCTGATGAAACAGCGCTGAGAACTGCCAACTATAAACTGCAGAACAGTTACTCATGACAAATGACAAGGGAATATACCTGCATCCTAGTGACAATTTTTAACTCGGTGCAACATTCCAGAGAGTTTGAGCTGTGAAGTGACAGATTAAGATTCATTCTGATTACATCTGTAAATGAACTAAGAACTGGATTTTATATATAAATATATATCAGGCAAAATTCCAGCTATTTATTAAGACCTTTTCTGTTTGTATCAGAAATTGTCTTCTTAACCCCTGTACAGGCACCCCACATGATATCGATAGTCTATGAGCAAAAGCTGAAAATCTGTATTTTTACCTCTGGCAGGTGGCAGTAGCTTTAGAAAACTTCAGATAGAAATACGATGGGATTTATTTACCATTGTACCACTGTCTGTGTGAAGTCACCCAAAGAAACCAACTGCAGTTACCTAAAACTTTTAATGAAAAAGGGAGAATGTGAAAAAAAAGACAACACACAAAACCCCCTTTCTCAGATTGAATCTATTGCCATGAGCATAAGAACATAATCAGGACAGACCACAGAGCAACAAAAATGGGAAGATCAAAACAGGGAGGGAGTCACTCAAACTTCTGCAAGTATCAAGAAGCTTCAAAGGTAAGGTGGCTTGGCCATGAATGCAACTGTTCCATCTTCCTTAAGCTCCGGGTCAAGAAGGTATCAACTGTTCATCAAATATAAATTGTATGCTCCAGGATTTCACCCAGTTAGACTTACATTGCACCCAATAGTCTGTGTTGCATCCAGCTTCTGAAGACACAATTTTTTACAAAAAGATATCAAGGGCTGGAGACCTTATAATTTCATATATTCACCATTCCCGCCTTTTATTTCCACCTGAGAAAAATATATTGCGAATTATTTTCCCTCGATCCCCTCTAGCTTGACCATGTCTGCACTGTGAACATCAGAATACTTGCAGAAGAGGCAGATAATTTAGTTTTGAAAGACAGTAAATCTGCCATTTCTCAATCCAGATGCAATTGACTGTGTAATCTCCACCTTGTAATTAGAAATTTGTGAACACAGTGAGATTGGCTATGCAGTTCCTATCCAAACTACCCTCAGTTTAACATATGGTGCTGTTCGATTTAGCCTCATTAGCTGTAGATAGTTTTTCGGAACCTCAGTTTCTGAGCTAGTTTACATCTGCCTTATAGAAGTGAGCCTTGGTTAAGAAGTTTAGATCAGAACATGCACTTTTCCAACACCTAGGGATGGTGGGTTTGAATGGTCTGAGTCAGAGTCCACTTGTGACTATCACATATGTACAAGAAAGAAGTGCTAGAGGACTGAAATTTGCTATTTCTTTGCAAATTGCTACAAAAAGAGTAGAAAAAAGGCAGTCTCTGTAGTTTTCTTTTTATTAGTAGTAGTTATTATTATTTAATTAGCTGTCAAAGCACATCCAAGCTCCTTTCACAGGCAGGAGGAACCTACAGGGACTCCAGATCTTCATTGTTACAGAAACGCTTCCTTTTCAGTGTATTTAGGGCACTTGGACTGTATAGGATATAGTTTGTATGTTGTGTAGGAGCACACCTTGCCAGCGTTGCTGTCCCAGAGAGCACAGCTATGCAGGATGAGTCTGCGCCAAGCTACATCCCACACCCTGTCAAGCACACCAGAGTAGTAGGGGTCCTGTGTCAACATTTGCATTGTTATGTGTTATTCCTGCTATATGAGACCTTTTACGAGTTCACTTCAAGTAGCTTTATTGCAAAATTAATTAAAATTGTACCACGCTGATAAATGTCTTGGTCTGTAAGCGTCAGACCTTCTAATTAATAAAGGAAGAAACTACAAAAAACAAAGGAGCTGCGACTGAAAAGAAAGCCACCTAGGGGTCGTCAGCTGAAAAGAAAAAGAACATCAAGCAAATAAGACACATCAGAGGTCTTATTTTCCTTTGGAACATAAACTGTAATTAATTCAGCTCAGCTTTCCCAGTTGAAAGTTTTGAGAACTGACTGTGCCCCCTGGGAGCACTCAGCTTTTTATGCTGCCCCGAAAATATCTGAAAAAGAGAAGTCCATGCAGCCTCCCAATTACAGTGCCCTGGCATTATTCACAACGATGAAGGGACTAGACAGCACTGAAGGCTGAAATCTCCATTGCAAACCAGACTGTGACTGCTCCTTCCATCCCTTCTCCATCCTTGGAAAGCCTAATGAACTTTTCAAGGTAATTTCCCAGCCTTGGTGAGGCTCCCTACTGCTGGTCTTTCGTTGGGTGGAACCTGGATTCAGCACTCTGCAGCAAATATAACCAGGGTTTCAGCAGACAGAGGATTAACAAAAGCAAGGTGTCCTTCATTTTGGGGCACTATGAGCCAGGTTAGAGTCATTTATGTTCCTGCAGTGGTCACAGTTTAATCCATATTTTGGCCTCACTGTGCTATAGCAATATACGGATGTAAGAAGAGACTGCTGTTGTTTTAAAGGCTTATATCCCATATGTGATGAAGCACATATCCCCATTTTATCAATGAGAGCTGAAGATGAAAGTGAGGTCTCATGTAGCTGAAGTAGGTGTTGCCTAAACGTCTTTGAAGATGTGGGCTTAAAGCATCTGAGAAAGTTCATGCAAGAAGTCCAGGAAAGACCTGATTATTGAACACTAAGTTATTAAGTACAACATATTTAGACTTTGGGTTCATTGAAATATTGAAGAAATTAAGGTAAGGTTCCTGTAGATCACTGTCCACGCACCTAATGGACACCTAGGAGCTGCTGTGCTTCCAAGGCTCTGCCCACAGCAGACCAGAGGAACAGATGATCTCTGATCATCTCCAAGGTCAGCAGTATTTCTGGAGCATCCAGCCCACTACAGGATTTCCAAGATCACTGCTGTGCAGTGGAGGGTGTGAAAGACCCAGGAGCCTCACCACTAGCACCTTGCTTGAACGGGAGAGACCAAAGGGTCAGGACCTGTGTCCCTCAGGCAGCATCATCATCTGGACTGTCCCCTACTCACAGCTATGTGGACAGAGATGCAATCCCAGAGGCAGGGTTGGACATGTGGTAAGTGAATCTGATGTTCTTCTCAAGGGCAGGAAGAAAATGATGCGCAGGTCCAGCTGCCGTAGCTGCAGCAGGTTTTGAAGAGATATTTCACTCCATCAACACATTCATTCACGTGTCCCCAAAGAAATCATTCATGAGTTTCTGGCTCACAAGGACATATTGAAAAATCTGGCAAAATCTGCAAACTGCTGTACAGTCCAGAGCTCACCTGCTAGATATAACTTCAGGGCTTTTCACACAACACCGGGGCCGTCCTCACCTCTGATCCAGCCTAAATTCCAAACTGGAGCTTCTCCAGCTCCCAGCCCCACCTCCACCCTCTATTTCTAGTATGAATGAGTTACAGAAAGTCATTTAAAACAAAATGATTGAGGTTTTGGGATCTGATAGACAGTAACAGCTAATCCTGTTAGAAATTTGGCTCCTGCTTCTGCCATTATATATTCACAAAAGCTCCTGCTATATGCTCAGTCATAATTTTCTGGCTTCCATTTTTCACTTTTTTATTTCAATATACATTACTCTTTTTTTCCCCTTTAACTGCCAACATTGTGGTCAAAACCTGAATCATTTCTCAATCTCTGCTCTTATAATTGGATGTTAATACAGTGGCGGGATTTATTCAGTCTGATGGACTAAGTTAATTTAAATGTACAAAAAGGCATCTTAAGTAGCCAATTTCCTTCCCAACAGTCAAAAGATACATTTCCAAAACACTGAACACTGACTCTGTCAAACCGTGTGGGTTCTATGAATGCTGCTATCTTTCAAGACTCAGCCAGCCCTGAAAAACTGCAGGAAGATTAAGAGAGGAGCTTATTTGATTTCAAAGCCTTGAATAGAGTGTTCATGACAATACAGTTTATTAAATACAGCAAGGCAAAAAACACCTAAGAGACCACTGGTGGAACCAGATTCTGCACCCTTAACAGAGTCAGGGAGGATGTTCGGTCACCTGCACGGCATCCCAGGATGCCAATTTTAATTTAGCCTGGATTATGGACAAAGGGACCTTGAATTCTTCTGTCATGTTTGAGATCCGGTGCTTCATCCACCCAACCTACAAACTCAGCAAAAAGCAGGAACACAGGAAAGAAAAGCCTGGGGAGCTGAAGCCTGTCTTAGTTGTACTTGTAAGAAACAGGACTCACACACGTGCATATGGCTGTAAAACTGTTGGGAGAGGAGATGTTCCTGCAGGGATGGAGATGAGGATCTGGGTTTGATTCCAGCCTGCCACTCCAGCATGGTAAGTAAATAACTTGCCAGTCCCGCTGGGGCAGGGAATGTCATTTCTCATCAGACACCCCCCACATCTTCCCCTTCTTTGTAGCACTCTTCCCAGTAAATCCATGCCTACATACTTGGAAAACTGGAGGCTTTAATTAAGAGGAGTTAATTGGAAGCAGCAGCAGCTGTCAAGGACAAATGACACAATAATTAGACTGGGGGTCAGTATCCCGCTGTGTGGCAGGGTAAATTACCTGTCCAAATATACTTGTTCACAAAGGGCTTCCTACCTACAGTTGTGTGCGTGCTGCTTCTCCTCCTCTCCCCTTTGCTGCACCGAGCTGCCCTGCACACCTTTGGCGAGAGACGCCTCTACTGTGGCATTGCCAGAGTAAACCCCCAGCCACAATCACATACCACTCACACGGACAGAAGTAAAACGAGAGTTATAGAAAGATTTGATGCCCACAGCCTCTGTGCCAGAAGCCCCAGAATCCTTTAGGTAATCCTTTAGGGTAAGGTTGAGAGATGTCCGTTCCCATCAGGTCCTCTCACAATGCGATTGCTATTGGTGCTCCTACAGCAGCCCGATTTTCTTTGCACCCCTTGCAGTGCAATTCTTTTCTCCATGCCTCCCTTGGCAGGTCCCTGCTTTTACAGCTGGAGCAGAAAAGACAAGGTGGGGACTTTGGGAAGGTTTCATTTCTGATCCACCCAGTCTGTAAATCTTGCAGCTTGTGGGGAACAGCTCTGCATGGGAGGTATGCAAAGCAAGGGTTTTGCCCTCTCACCAAAGTCTGTCTGCAATATCAGAGTCTAAGTCTAAGCTAGAAATCCAGGCTCTGCTGAAGAAGAGACCTTTGGCAGGGCAGGATTTGTCTGTGCTCTGTTTTAGATGTCTACCTGGGGATGAGATAAATCACACCCTGGATGTCTCTGTCTATCCACTGAATATAAAGGAGTCTAGACAGCCAGGTCAGATGGAGACATTTACAATGTACACATTGAATACTGGGTGAGGTGAATCTCACATCAATGCCATACTTAGTTTTCTGCTATTCCTTTAATCTTGCCACTGCAAACAATCCCCAAACATGTTAAGCTCTCTTCTCTTCCCAATTGTAGCACCAGAATAACCAGTCATAATACAAAACACATTTTCTCTAGTCACTGGGAGAGTGGTAGAGGAAATCCACTGTGTTACATAGCTAGAAAACTGTTCCAGGAACTCAGAAGACCTTGTGTGATGACACGGACTCTGTTTGAACAAGTGCCTTTACCATCTGCTCTGTAAATACAGCCCTCGTGCTTTGCTGCATCCAAGCTCACTCCTGCTCTGTGTTCTGGCTTTATTTACAAGGGAACAGACACTCGGATAACAAAGATTATCTCAGTCCTTTTCTCAAAGGCTGGGCAGCTTCCCAGGTTCCCCCTTCACAACTGTTCAACCTACACCCTGTGCTGTCCCTTCTTCAAGGAAGTCTACCACGCTGTGAAGACTCTTCTCCCAAAAGATAATCTCCCCAGGGAAGGGGTTGGCTCGGCCACGTTGGACACCTTCAAGAGTCGCCTGGACAGGGAGCTGAGCCATCTTGTTTAGACTCTGCTCTTCCTAGAAAGGTTGGACTAGATGATCCCTGAGGTCCCTTCCAGCCTGGGATTCTGTGATTCTGTGAAAAGCATCAGTGCTGAGGACAGGCTAAGGACATGCCATCCTCCTATGAGTACAGCTGGCAACCTGGAGACTGGAGTGTGTGCCCAGAGGCTTCAGTGTTGAACCTCATTCAGCTTTCCCCCTTATTCACTCTAGGTTTTGCCTTACCAACAAAGCAAAACTCTTCCTCAGCTGGGATAGTAACAGTGTTTCCCATTGGTATGCTGATGTGCTCTCTATACAAGGCAGGAAATTTATTAGGAATCCTTGTCCCTTGTGAAAATCACAGTTCACCATCTTGGAGGCATGGAAGGAGTGTAAAGTGATTTTACCCAAGCCTGATGAAACCAGCCATCTTCTTACCCACCCTGCAAACCATCAGCTCTGGCCAACTTTCTCTGCCTGTATTATGCAATCTGTGTTTCTCCATGCCAGGTCCAGGTAGCTTCAGATCCCCCTTGCCTTGTTTACCGCTAAATCCTTATCCCACAGTCAAGTGTTTCAGTCTGTAAACTGTAAAATGAATGAGGTTTGGCTAAATGTTGTTGTTCAAAAGCCTTCAAAATAGAGAACCTCATGCCACAAATAATGCAGGGCCAGCCCAGGCTTAATGAGAGCTGGTGACTGTGTGGTTACTGAAGCAAGCCTGCTGAGCAAGGGATAGATCGTTACCCAGGCTTTATAAAGACTATATATAGATTTAATTGGGACCTGTAATGGAATTTATGTCACTACTATGGGCTTTCTCAAAGTCCAGCATCACTTGAAGGCTCCTGGTGGAGGTGTGAATAGTTAAAGCACACAGGGAGAAATTAATAGTTTTTTCTAATGGTGATGGCTACTTTCCAGGTCACCTTGTTCTACTGTCTTTCCAGATCTTCCAGTCTTCATCCTCAGTTATCAAGGAGCGTCCTTTTGGAGATTCACTCACCTCAGCAGCCCTCTCAGGTAGCCTGTTGTGTCTCCTGGTTGTCAACTCCCATTGATTTAATCTTATTATCACTCCAAATCCCCCCTTTACACCCTCATCATCTCCCTGGGTTAAGATGTCTTCATCGTAGTGTCTGGAGGCTCTTTGCTTCAGCTCTGTCCCCAGCCACCCTCACTCCCTCTTGGATTTCTAACTCCACCACTTGATAAGCCATGTGGTTCATGAAGGATTGATCATGTTGATCTAATTCCCTTGTGCAGGTTTATATGACCCCTACAAGCATTGTCAAGCTGCAGACATCGTGGCAGACAGAGAGTTTGAAAAATGCCCTTTTCTTCAGCTGTGATCAGACTTAAAATTCCCTGAAATAGCAGATGAAAACCACTGTACTGGTTGGGACCAACACTCCACATATCCCAGTTGTCTTTAGCCATGGCCTTATGGCACTAAGGAAATCATAAGAACAGGGTAAGCACACGTGGCATGTCCCCAGTAGCTGTCCAGCCTTTGGTTATTTCATTCAGGGAAACTTCTGAATCTGAAGTGTCTCTATTCTGTAACCTGAAGAGATTTGTTTTTTTATTTTCTGGTTTATCCTTGAAATCACATTGACTTTTTGCATCCACAGTATGCTTTAGCAGGGAGTTTCACAGTTCCAGAGCCCACTACTTCAAGGAATCACCTCCTCTGGTTTGTTCAGGACTTAATTTTCAACAGTTTAATTTCATGCCCTGTAATTCTTGTATTTGCAGAAGTGGTGAACTGTCACTTCCTATCCATCCCCTTCTGCCGTTCATAATTTCACCAATCCTAACCACACACCCCAGCTCACCTCTTCCCAAGCTGAGGAGTTCCTGCTTCTTCAGTCACACCCCACATGGAAACCACTTCATACCTCTGATTATCCTAGTTCCTGTCTCTCTTTTGACCATTTACCTTTGTTAGCCAAATGTTGGGCAAAAGGAGGGGCTACCTGGTGGCCTAGGTCATGTCTTTATGCCTTCTCCATGTTCTCATCCCTGGACTCTCAAGCACTGACCACATCATCAAAACCTATTAAGCTACTGCCTTTAACAGGGTGCCACCTCTCAGCTTGAGGCATGTATGACCATGCCTATCCTTCAGGCTCATCTCAGCTGAAAAAGAAAACACATCAGCTTAAACTGTGATTAAGACTGCTTATCACAGGCTCAGCGAATGGCAGGTAACTCGTAAAGCTGTGTGCACCCAATTGCTTTTAGCGATGTGAGCATACAGCGGTACTGAGCTTCCTGCATCTCCCCGGAGGACAGGCTTCTCCTTGGCATGTAAAAGGGCATTTGTTTTGCTCCCAGATACCCCCAACATACCCGACGCCCACTTCATCCTCTCCCCTCTCATCACTGCCTTCTCTCCTTTTATAAGTCATTCTCCATGCAGTGCCATCAAATCTCAGCTGACATGAGCTCCGCAGCCAGCCACAGGCAGCATCAGTTGGAGTGACAGCATCAGCTGAAGAGTTATGAGGTCATGCCGGTTAATCTGCAAACCAAAATCTTGAGATCTGAGGGAGGGAGAGCCATGATAAGCTTTGCTTGCAGTTGATCCTGAGCTGCAACAAACATACACTAACCCAACCTAGAGACACAAAATTGGGCCTTTCCAGGGCTATTACAATACCTCTGCCTCCCCAGAGCATTCACCACCAGTGGTGTTACTGAGTGTTTCAGTCAAGAGTTAACCAAGATCCAGGGATAAAATGTGAAACAGGCTCTTCCCGAGCCTTTAAATATATATCTCTGTTTATTAAACGAGAGAAAACCAGGCAGCGCTTACTGCTCAGCTGACGCCTGTGAGAGCTCAGAGCGTTCTCAAGGTTTGGGTGGTAATTGGTGCTGCCAAAAAGACAACGACCAGGCAGAGATGCAGGCAACTATTTTGGGGCATATCTATTTGCCTTTGGATATCTCTGCTGTTTGTTTCAGCGTGGAATAAGTGAGAAGAAGTTCCTGGCAAAGCCCAGCTCCCTCTCTCTGCAGCACTAATTCGTGGATGGCTTGAAATGCAGAATTCCTACTGAGTACAATGAGGGTTGCTCCATCCCAGCCCCCAGCACCCATATTTCAGTGGATTAAGTGCATAACCGAATGCAGAAAGCACTACACATGTTTTCCCAGCTTTGCCAGACATTCATCTTGCCATAAAATGAAAGTTCAAGGACATTTAATTCAAGGATCATATAAATGCATAGCATTTAAGGTCAGAAGGGACCATTAGATCATCTGTTCTCACCTCCTGTACATCACAGGCCACTAAATTTCTCCCATCTACCCTTGTACTGAACCAAATAATCTGGTTTTAGCGAAAGCATGTTGCCTAGAAAGACCTCCCATTTCAATGTAAAGATACCAAGAAATGGAGAATCCTCCATTTCACGCACAGTTTGTTACAGTAGTTAATCACTCACACCATAAAACTCTTGTACATGCCTTACTTTTCACAGGAATTCATCTGCCTTTGGCTTCCAACCACCGATTCTTGTTCTGTTTTTCTTCTCTAGATTGAAGAGCCCTTTAAGAAAGTTGTTTTCACCCCATGAAGATGCACAGATGTGCAAATCAAGCCATTCCTCAATACTCCTGATAAATTAATAGACTGAGATTCTTTCAGTCCCTTTGAAGAAATCTTCCTGCACCCTACAAATATTTTCTGTGGGTCTTTAGTGCTCATTTTCCTGTCTCTCAGTGCTCTTTTACAAACGAAGACTCCAGAGCTGACTGCAGAGCATGACTACTACTCGCCCACTCTTCTGCATGCCTCTAAGGATGCAGGATGGTATCAGCTTGCTTCTGCTACAGGCTAGACCAGGAGAAACCCTTTGCAAGGGTGTAAAGAAACGACCTGCTCATCCATTTCAGTCATTGCTTTCTAGGACGTGTCTCCCACTTTCCAGCCTGACCTACATTCCTTCTTATGAGACAGAGAAGTTTGCCTTTGTTTTGTTTGAGTGAGCCAAAGTCACCCAGCCGCTCCGTCCTCGTCATCGTTAATGCTGAGCTAATCATTGCACCACTGAATATTTTATCCACAGGATTTAATATCAAATTCCTGCTCATTCATGAAAATTTTCAATAGCTTTGGACCCAGTATTGATCCCTGGAGAATCCTACTAGGAAAACCCTCAGGCTCTTTGAGAGCTGCCAAGTATTAAGCCATTTCAGAGATGTTCTTTTGCTATTCGTAGCTTTTTTTTTTTTTTTTTTTAATGGGAACAGGCTGTGGTGTTCACTCAAGTGCTCTGTGGAAAGGTAAGGACAGGGCACCCACACAATAGAACTTCATTTCCTCAAAGAATGGAAAATGTCTTATTTTTCATAAAAAAATATGCTACCCAAGTGCCATTTGGCTCAATTCAGGAGTAAGCATCAGGAGCTTCAGACTTATCCAGGGACTTTACTACTTAATAGGACTGCTTCTAGCCACCATGAATCACTAAAGCAGGGGTCTCACTGATGCACCTAAATTATTAATATATTCCCTAGGATATTTGAGATAGAGCATTTCAGGTCTCAGGTGTGCGGTCACCCTCAAAGGGGCCGTGCACTATCCAGTGTCTGTGTATAGTGGCTTTACACCTGTCTAAAATGCCTTGGTGAATAGCCTGAAGTTAGATAGGATCAGTCTGGGCACCTGAAACCTGTGGGGCTGTTAGGAGGTACAGTCGCTGAGGTTGAGATGATCCCCAAAATTGTGGTTGCCCTGTGACTGCAGGCTCTGCAGCGGTGCAGCAGCATTGCTACAGATGGTTTTGCTGGCATCCAAAGGCACGCATGGGTCATCCTTTCTCCTGCCTGCTGGTGATAACTCTGAATTCAGGCCTTTGTATGGATCCTACGCTTGTGCAGCATCACACAAGGTGCTTCATTCCTCCAATCAGTTTCTCTTCCCCTTGCGCTCCTGTAATTTTTTCGTATTTCTCTCCAGCCAAAGCAGAAGGCTGAGACTCCCACTGTGCCTTTCTTTTTATGGAAAACATACACAGCTCCCAGATTTCTTGGGGAAAAACAGCTGGCATGAAGATCTGTATAGAAACAGGACTTTTGTCCCTGATTCAAACCTGATTTAAGGGTTTCAACACTTCCCGATACCTCTTCGGTACTATATGAAACAGCAAGATCTCATTTCAGCTCCTTCCTGCCAGGTATTAAACTCACAAAAGCTGCTGCAGAGCAGGAGCACTGCCCGAGGGGGGCAACAACCAGGTCTGGCGGGGGGTGACAGTGTTGGACAACTGCAAGATGAACACTGCCAGCTGGCCTGTGCTTAAAGCACGAAGACCCAAAGGACCCCAGAAAGCCTTTGCCAACTCCATCCAGGTGGTTCCCAAACTGGCATCTTGAAAGAGAGCGGGATTAACCCATCGAAGCTCCCTCCACCTCGAAGATCAAAGCCGTGCTGGCTCCACGTGTCTTATTACAGCTACCTCCCTTGTGGGCATCCCTTACAAAAGCCTGCAATCTGATTTGGACTGGGGAATTTGCTCGGGTGCATTTCACAGTGCACACCACTCCATTAAAAAAAACAAACAAAACAACACAACAAAAACAACCAAAACAAAAAACAAACCAAAAATACCCTTTTGTCTCCGGCCACAAAGAAGAAGGGAGGCCTGTTTGGCATGTAAGGCAAAGGGAAAGAAATGAGAGCAAGGAGCCGGGCCAGGGCCTTGGAGAACTCCTCTGAAACAAGCCATGCCATGCAGCTGAAAGGACTCACCCCTCCTGGCCACCTCCAGCAGCCGGGACAGTGAAGCCCCCTCGGTCCCAAGGCAGCCCCAGCACCTCCCGGCAGGGCTGGCTCACATGCACGCCGCGCATTTCGAGCCACACTCGAGCCTCTTGGCAGGACACTGCTGACCCTCCTGAACCCTTTTATCCAGGTCTCACCCGCATCCCCAAAAGAAGGCAGTGGCTTCAAAGAGTTTGGAGCCTCCTTGCACAGCTCAGTGCATCTGACCTCCCTGCCTCGGTAGCAGTAGCAGTGACCTCCTCACTGCTCCTCTTCACTCTTCCTTTTCTCCAGCTAATTCAAACGTGTGCAAAAAAGGGCCAGCGCTCTTCACCTGCGGTCCTCAGAGCCATTCAGGAAGGGGACAGGGAACACAAACCATCAGGATTAGAAGAAAGTCAGGCATAGCAGTGAAGTGGCTGTCCCAAGGTCAGCCTTTATGAGCATGAGAATCGACACCAGTTTTATTAAAGCAATCTAGCCACTGTCTAAATACTGCTGTGGCCACGTGTCTCTTTTTTAAGAAAAGGTTGACCCTTTGATGCGTAGACTGGTCAAAGCGGAGCGAAGCTGAGGTAGCTGAAATCCCCTCTCCTGAGGCCTGTGCACTGGATCCGGCCTCCTCTCAGCCATGACAGGCTCACGGCACCCATCGGATCAGCAGAGGAGACCAGAGGTATTGACTACCCAGCACCACGCTCCCTCACGCATGCAGACACGTGTGGGCACGCTCCCACGCACGCACACATGCGACCTTGGCAGCCAGCTAACGGCATCTGCAAGTGCTGGCAGATTTATACCGTACGGAAAGGGTCTGTGGGGAACACTTTTTTATTTACCGGATTCCATTTCACACCGGTGAACCGTAAAATTATAACTACAGCTTTTCTTCGCCTTTTACCGATCTATGATATCTGTCTGTCTGTCTCTTACCTGTCCGCACACATGCAATGCTGCAGCAATAATGTACGTTCTGAAGGAACAATAGCATCTCTGCTTCCTGAGGATTACACCCAGCCTCTTCCAGAAGCAGCAATCCCTGCCCCTGGTTTATTAACCAAGCAGCAGGCGTTGAGAAAAACCCTCACCCGCACAATCAGGAGAGTGGTTTTCTCAGCACTTATGGAGAGCAGGAATTTAGGAACATATAATAAAACCAGAGGACAGCTGAGGATCAGTTTCAAATCTCACCAAAATAATAGTTGAGGAGGAGAGTTTCCTTCCAGTTGCCTGGGATTTTACCTGCTAAGAGCCATATATCTCCTACTTTAACTTCTTAACATAAATGAGTTATAATATCACCTTTTTTTGCCTCACATTTTAGAACAACACAAGAGCTCATGTCCCTGTTCTCCAAAGGATATGCAGATTTTATAGGTATCTGTCCCAAGAGGATTGAAGGAAAAGTGGTGTTTTGTATTTATTTCTTGTTTCAGCCATTGCTCCTGAATCAGCGTCTCCAAACATCCTTCCCTGCCTGGAGATCTTCTTTATACTTTTAGAGACAGAAATAGTCTGTGAAGGGGGGAAGCCCAGCCAGGTGGGAGCCCAGCTCAAGGCTCTCCCTGGCCAGAGACCCATCTCTGCACAAGTTATTTAATCTCCAAATCACTTCATCGAGCCAAAGCATCTCTGAAAGGGACATAAACACCATCCAGGACTATTTCTCTCCATTGCTTATGAAGGGAGGTGGGATGAATCTGGAACATGATTTTTTTTCCGCATGGACAGCAATGGTTAGAGCACATCTGCAGCTCACGAGGACGTCGTGAAGCTCCGGGACTAGGGGTATCGCCTGGCGCTAATGGTGGATGTTTAGAAAGGCATGTACCGAATCCCTGGAAACATCTAGCTTAGACAGCTTGTTTTCCTAAAAGATATGCAGTATTGCTGAGCTGGGGGCTCAGAGCAGACGTCCCCCCGGGGAGTTCTGTGACCTGAGTTATGCGGATCGCATTAGGCAACCGTGCTGGTCTCTTTTGGCTTTCAAGTCTATGAATTTTTAAGTAGTCATCAAATAGTTTCAATGATAATGGTCAGCCTGGGCCAAAAAGAGCTTAGCTAGGCATACAGACCTTATGTGAAATGAAAACTTCATTTTATTATTGTTGTTTTGTTGTTATTGTTATCATCGTCGTTGTTGTTGTTATTATTATTGCAGATGGTTTTCGTCTTGCTGAGCTTTAAGCTACGCTCTCCCTATCAGGCTATAGATTTCAGAAGACAAGCTGCCTGACGCAGCGACCAGGCCTATGACGGGACTGATACTGTAGTCGCCAGATTCACAAGACAAGTACGGATCGCTGCTTCTCGATTAGCCACGCAGGCAGTGGAGATGACGTTCATCGTCGCCCTAGATGTGTTTTGTTTTGTGCTGATGTATGAATGCTTCAGCAGTTAGTCTGCTGTGTAAGGGTCCCCTTTTCCACATATTTTTCCTGAGGTTTTATAGTGGAGCTTTTGTGAACTAGAGACAGTATAGGTTTTAAAGACAATTCACAGTGAAATGGCCATTCCAGCACCTTCAGACATTAGTGCACGAATCTGAATTTTCTGCTTTTTTGCAGCCCATTACAGATTTAATACATCTGTGATACTGGCAGGGTTGCAAAAGAGGAGAATGTAGACCGGTAGCGTAAGAGGTATTTACCAAGTTGAGATTAATTGACTTCCCACCTGATTAGATCATGTATCAAGACTTCAAAAAAGTCCCTGATCCTCTCCACCTGATTTGCTCCAAGATATTGGAGAAATGTCCTGGAAAACAGCGATATTTATAAATGAAAGAAATGAAGAAACATGCAAAAAGGAACATGTCAACAAGGCTTCGGACAGAGGACTGATATTCCAAAACCCTAGCTCTGATGGCCATCCAGAAGAAGTCCATACAACCAAAACCAAGTCACATCCTCCACTGCCTGCTCTCCCCCAAGTGCAGTGTGTTAATGAGAACAGCGCAAGAGGGATTTTCACCTCTACTTCCAGCTACCGCACTAAGATGTCTGGAAGATGATGAAAGCCAACAGAGTCATTATCTCCTTGCCATTTTAAGCGGTGTTCCTTTTCCATTCTTCTCTTTTTTTCATTATTTAAAATTTTGCTATTTTCCATTAGTAATTCCTCACTAAGAAGAATGCTAAACATTCTTATATAAACAATTATGGAAAAGGGCTGTGTATTTAAATGCCCTATAGTATCAGTGAGACTATCACTGGTAGTTCCCACTACTTGACCTCTTCTGAATTCCTAAATTTGAATTCAGATTATCCAATTAAAATTTATCAAAATCATTTTTTTCAATGAAAAATTAGATTAATTCAACAGTTTGCCCCAAAACAATGCCTGTTTTGTGCAGAAATCTTAATCCTTTCATAAAAGAATCTGAAGCATTACGTTTCTATGACTTGTAATAGGTCTGACTGCAGTAAAATTCCATTTTGACAGAGTATTTAGTCATAGTTTAGCATTAGCTTCTCCATTGCCTTGGCTTTGTTTGTGAATTTTTTTTTATTTTTCGTACAATTTGTCAAGCAGAAGTTGATGCATGGCTCTTCTTGAAAAGGATAGCGTGGAGACCAATTAGTCAACATAGAAACTGGCAAATTCCTCCTAATATGACTGCATGACTACCACAAAATGGCAGCTAAATAAAGATCTATCTAGCTTTTAAAAATATTAACCTTTTTGTTGACACAGCCATTTTTCAGAAGGTTTTTCCTTTGGCTGACAAGATGGATAGAGCAAAAAGCAGAGCTAAAGGCTACCAGCTACCCCATCATCACACAGGGGTGCTTTTAAGCATAAAGACTCACTAAGAAACCATTTTGGCAAAATAACTGAGATTAAAGCAGGAGTTTGAAGTTTGGTTTGTAGAAGATGCTTCCTTAATTACTTAGCAATTGTCAGACTTACTGAAACCTAATATCCACCCCTCTCTGTCTCCTATTGCTGCTGTCAAGTTGAGCCAGACGTTTCGTAAAAGGTGCAAGCATCCTACAAAAGGCAGGGCCTTGTATTTGGTATCTCTGTGTTCTCTAATACCTAGAGACTGCTTTACAATCTGAAGAACTGCAGTTAAGACTTCTAAACTTCTAGGCTAATTTATTTTTTTTAATTAAAAAACATATTAAAGCACTAAGCTCCAATTTTTTTTTGTTTCATTTCTACCTTTTCTTGCAAATGCATCTCCATGGAAGCTGTTTAGAATGAGAGCTTGAGGGGAAAAAAAATAAATAACCACCTTATTCATTGTCCTGGGGAGATTCTGTCCCGCAATGCACCTGCGGAGTCACCGCCAGCGCCCACTGCAAGGACTGAACTGCACGACAGGTTGTGGTCGGGGCTGGCTGGGAAAGTGCCAGCAGAAGAAACTTCCATGGGGAGATGCTGGTTCACTGAATTCAATTCATCGAGCACTGACAGATTGCAATGAGCTGTTATTAGGCTCAGCACATCAGAGAGGGAGCAGAAAACTTCCAGTAATTTGCAAGTTGTGCACCTGAACTTAGAAATGCTGAGCTGGTTTTGGAGCAGAAAGAATAATCTTTTCCAAATAAACCTTTCCTCAGAAAGGAATTAAAGTATCAGGTGTTATGCTCAAAATACCTGTGGCAGCATTTTATCTGGGAGAGTTGCAGGGGTAGAAGGTGAGCAGGAACTCAGACCCAAGGCACTGAAGATAAAAGGTCTGAGACAGAACGGACTTCAGCAGCTCATCATTTGGATAAACATATATTGTCGATAAGCATTAATAACCCATTAACGAGCAGAAGTCTGGGAGATCTATCTGCAGCACCAGCTATTCTGTTACTGCTTGGGAAATCATTGCCTCTCTTATAACAGACCGCTGGAAGCCAAGACAGGTTCATATTTTCAGCGGCAAAAACGGTAATTGAGGATAATTAATTTTCATCCTCCGTAAATTCAGGAGGCAAGGAGAAGAAAAGGTGAGATTGAGAGATGCTCTTCAAACTGGCCACCAAAGGGAAGGAAATTAAAACAACATCTACTGGTAGTCAGACAAGAAGTCCCAAGCTTGGTAAACAAAGCTGAATTCCCAGAGCATCCTTTAGCTCCTCTAGCTGCCAGCTGTTGATAAGCTCAGGGCAAAACCCACAGACAATCTACTGGGAACCGAGCGGGGTTGGAGTGTAATTCCACCTTTAACAAACTGGTTTTCATTTTTACCTTTTCCTCTTTGCTTTCCCCAGGTCCCTGCAATCACTGTTTCTTTGTCTGGCAGGACTGGAAATTCAACTCTCCGTGGCCGTGCTTGTGTTGTAGGAGCTCACCTCGTCTGTGGGAGCTCGGGCTGGGGGACACGCTAACCACAGGCACTCTGCAAACCAGTCCTGCATGTAAAACACCACTCTGGCATATCCTACAGCTGTAAAGTGAGGGCAATGTCCTCTTCCAGGGACAGAGTGCAACAGAAAACATTAAGCTAATAAGGCACCGTTGCCACTGGGGCAAGTGACCTATTAGTTTCCATTAAAAATGCCTGGCTGTTTCAGGGGCAGGCTTTAACAGCTCATCTGCAGGAAGGAGCTGGGAAGGACAGGAGATTTGATCATATGAAAGAAGCAGGTCTATCAAACGGTGCTCTGAAGGCACTGTGCAGCCTGATAACTCTGATTTTATCTACTGACAACTCTGAGAGGCTAAAGAAAATCTCTGTGCTCACCTCTCTCCGGTTCCCCTGGGGGGGTTGCAGGTTTATATGCAGCACCAAGAAGAGAATAAACCAATTCCTGCATAGGCGGTTTGTCAAGGGAATAAACAGACTGGGAAGGAAAATGAAGCAGCAGAGGTGGGTAGCTTATATGAAATGCAAGGAGTCCATCTCTGCCTCCTGAAGCCCTGAGCCACGGGTTACTGGAAATAGAGAGTGTATCGCTGATTTCTGTGTCTTTCGAAGCTCTCTGCTACCTGTTCATCACTGACCCTTATCAGACAAAGTTTTCTGGGCTGGAGGCCTCTCAGCCTGGCCATTGCGGCCGGGCCAGGCAGGCTGTACACAGTCCATCTCTGTGCCACTGAACAGACCAGCAGCTGGAGACTTAAAGCTGAAAAAATGGTACAACAAGGGATGGGAGTGGATGAGAGGGAAGGCAAAGTCGGCATTGGACGTGGAGTAGAAGTTTTACAGAAAATTTGTCAGGCAACTTTGCATCGTAAAATTGCCTTGATAGGCAGGACCAGACACCTCTGTCAGAGATGGCCCCATCTCAGTGGGAAGCTCCTCTGTTACATGGTAAGGGGAAGCGATGGCATGAAGACATTTGTCTGTGGAAGATGTGTGCCTGGGGACCCAGCAAGAGCAGGCTTCCATCACCAGCATTTTCCCCAGAACACTACAGGTGATCATCTCTGTGTCATAGTTCAGGGTCACTTCTTTTCCATTATGAACCTCATTTTCAGGAGGCCATAATTCACATATTTTACACTGTATGTAGCTGGGAAAGACACAGAATTTTTTTTTTTTTAAAAAAAGCCCTACAAAACAAACAAAAATCCAACAAACTCACAAAAAAACCCACTGCAAAAAAAAAAAAAACCACACAGAAGAAGAACAACAACGATGGCTCCAGCGATCCTAAACTTGTTTCTCCAACATGAAGGCTGATTTGGGGAGGCGTCATTTAATTCTTTCTAGAGGTTAAAATCCTAGGCCTCAAGAGGAGGTATTTGTTAGCGAATCTGTTCTGCTCTTATTTTTTTTTTTTAGCTAAACTTTAAGGAAAGGCTGAAGATTGCAAATGTGATATTTGGCTAGGAAGGATTCCAGCATGAGGAATCACCACTCTTCCTCTTTGTTTTAAAAGACCAGTCTATTTAAGGTTCAAAAGCATATGTTGCTCCCCGCTTAAATTCCATCCCTTTCGTTGCCTGGCTGCAAGCGAGAGGATGCCACTTTTCTTCATCTGGCTCAAAACCATCGTGTTGCTAGATTGTACATCACGGATTATTCACTAAATCTTGGTTATGTGACGATGTGACATCTCAACAGAACTCCCTGCCAGTGCTGTGTGAAAATATTCTCCACTGATCCCACCATCAGAGACAGAGTCATTTGCATGTGAAATTGCTGCTGTCTTTGAAAACAGAAAAAGGGCAAGCAAATAAACCTCCGCCAACACTGCTCCCTCCTCTGATGTTGCCTGTTACCTGCTAGTGTCCTCTAAATTTGCACCCACCTTTCCAGGTCAGGTGTGTTATGTCTTGGACCCGCTGGGTCTGAAAAAATCCCAGACTTTGATGGCAAGTCCCTCACGGTCTGGGGGTGAGAGACCCATTTCTTTGCTCCTTATACCGCCTTACTGACAGTAAGGTCCTCAGCACAAAGCCCCTCATCCTTTGTTCAAAGGTCCCCAGACCTTAATTAAGTCCCGTCCCTCCCTGTGCTCATATTCGTACCAGAAGCAGGGCTACTACTGGGGGTAGGACTTGTACTACTTCATTTCTCACCCATTCTTAATCAAAAAGAGGGTTCAGCCGACAAGTGGACCTTAATGGCAACAAAAGCCTTCCTTCAGTGCTACCTTGGTGCAGCTAGCCAAACTCCACCAGCTTTGGAGGCAACAAGCGCTCAACCGAGTGAAGTCTTAAGTAATAATATTTTAGCAGTTCTCAGATGACACAGGAGCACGGCAAAAATGTCAAACCTAACACCATTATTCAAAAATAGGAGCATGTGATTAGACAAGCAATTATACACCGAGTAGCTTAACATAAATTGTGGGTAAAAATATCAGAAACAATTTTTCAGGATTTAGTAAGGGAGCACCTTGTAAAGCATAATTGGATTAGAGGAGACAGCCAGCATGGATTTACAAGCAGGAGGTCTTTTGCTTAACTAACTTGTTGGAGTTCTTTGAAGCTACAGTATTACTGCCAAGGTAGGCAAGGGAAATGTAATAGATGTTATGCACTTAGATTTCCCAAAAGCAATTGGTGAGGTTGTACAGTGAGATTATCGGCTAATGGAAGAAGTTGTGCTGTAAAAGTGGGCCGGCTTAGAAAAATGGCTCAGAAGCAGAAAACAGCCAGTGCGTGGGCTGGCTTGCCATGTTCATTCTCAACCTCAAAAGTGAGTTATTTAAGTGCTTGGCCTGGGGAAGAAGGAGGTGGAGGGATTCAGGCTTGGAGATCCCTTCTGCTCAGATCTCAGAGAGCTCCCAGCCTCTCGCAATGTGGAAATCTCTCACAAGAGCTCGGTTATTAACCCCGAGGATGAGAACAGCCCAAGGAGATCGTTCCTCCTCCAAAAAAGGGTGCAATTCAAGGCACCCCGGCTGCACAGGCCGTGCGATCGGCCACCTTAAGGCTGCTTGCAGAAGGGAAACAGAACTTTGTTTGGAAAACCGAACAAGTGAGGAAACTGAGGCACAAGCAGGAAGGAAAATGTGCTTGATTTCAGCCAAATCGGTGCCAAAAGGAGCGCAGACCCCCCAGGGCCAGGCTTTGCCCTCTGGCTCATGCTGCCACAGAGCACGTGCAAAGCAGAGGAATTTGTGTGCGTGTGTAGGGTGAGCACAGCCAGCCTCAGCTCCACAACGCCTACATTTGTCGTGGGGAGAAGCCACCCTCACAGGGAAAGGGGAGAGGTTTGGGGAGAGGTGGGTGCATCGAGGAGCGGGCAGATGGGGTGCTGGCAGCAGGCACAGAGCCCTCCAGCAGGCAGATGCTGTGCTTTCAGCCCCCCATCTGCAGCCAGCACACTAATTTCTGTGGGTTTACGTCAAAAGCAGACTAAGGAGAAGACCTGAGTGGCCGGATTCATATCACAGTCCCTGAAGCTCTACAAAGAAGCCAGTTGCTCCTTCTGTTTCTTTTCCACATCATGTCTCAGTAGAAAGCAACATTTTGCTCCCAGCTCCGGCTGCTTTTCTTGGCTGCCCTTGGAGCCGCCAGAGCCGATAACGTTGGAATCTGGGTTCAGTGCGGCTCCCCTGCCATCCAGCAACAATGGTGACTGGGTCGGGGATCTGCAGTTTCCAGGCACCGTGCAAGGCTTTTGTTGGATGCCCTGCCGACCCCCGCTCCAGCTCGCAGACCGCCGGCCGCCCGCACCCATAATCTCATCCTGCCTCTCTCCTCCGCCAGCACTGTGGCTGTCATCCACACCACTCCTCCTGGCACCCCCGTTCCCTTATTCCCCCCTCCCATCCCCCCAGAACATGACCCAGGTTTGTTATGGATCAGTGTATTTACAAAGCTTAAGCTGAAAATCAATTTTAATTACCAAAATTAGATTGCCATATCAATAAATCACTGGGGACCTCTCAGAGACACAGACAGAAGGTTGCACCTGGAAGTGGAGGGAGGGAGAGATAATGACTCATTTTCCCATCGGGCCCCTCCCTGCATTCACTGGACAATATTCATCAACATCGTTATCTTTTGTATTATTGAGGGCATAAAAGGGAGTTGAATGGAACTGGAGTCAGTTTTAAACAAACAGCGTTGGCTGAAACTTGATTTACCAGTGAGCTCCTGAAAAGAGCTTTTATTCTTTATATTTAGGGTAGTGGTGAGGAAAGTGGCTGGAAAACCTTTCATGGTGTTCCCTTCATTAGAGTAAATGACAGTTCAAACTGCATCCTGGAAAGCTAACTAACCCTCCGCAGCTGGAATGAAAGGAGACTAGAGAGAGCATCATTCTTCCTATTACAACAAGCCTACCTAAATATATGATTATTCATCGCCATTATTACTAAAGGCACTCTTATTTGGACGTGTGCTACTTCAGAGAGCTCAATGGTTTGGGTCTGGGAAGACTCACGGTAATAGCACAGTGCCCTATGTCTTCTTTCCACCCTTGGGTCAAAGGGCTTGCCATGAACTCCAAAGTTTTTCAAGACAGGCTCAAAGTCAGAAGAGGGAAGAGGCTGCAACCCAGATGGTGGTGGCCTGCACGATGAGGTCTGAGCAGGTGCCTGCTCTGGATGCTGGAGGTACAGTGAGTAGGGAAGGCATCTTCAGGCTCTCAAAGGCAGAGACAAGGCATCCCTCTGCCTTAGCCAGCACTCACGGCAAGAAATAGGATTTCTTAGGTTTCAGACCATCGGAATGGCTGCTGGCCTGGGTAAGTCCACCTGCTCTCTGCTCCCTCCAGCTCTGCCAGACTAGACAGAGGGTGTTGATCAAGTCAAAAGCAGGGGAGAAGTTGTGTCAGGTCTAAATTGGCATATAATGGGTCTTTTGCTCTGTGTTTGAGGAAAGGAAAGGAAGAGCGGGTGATCACCTCGGTGGGAAGGTGGGATGTGAAGTCATTTCCCACGGTTGCTTTCAATGCCCATCTGTCACCCCACTAAACAAGATGGGAAGTAATAAAAGTCTCTTTCAGGTATGGCCAAGGAGGGCACATCTAACTATCATTGCACCAATAAAACACGTGCAGAAACTCCTACTTATGGTTGGAGCGGGGATGCAGTGGCATTAGCGATACAGCGCCCACCGCCTGAGCAGGGTTAGGTGCAAACATGTGTCCACGCTTGGTGTTAAATGGTGCACATTTATACGCACCTCTTTCCACTGCAAAACAGCCAGGCAGCTCCACTGTGCCTAATGCTATCAGCTGCAGAATCATAACCCGCTCCCCAGCAGATGGTGGGGCAGAGATATGTGGATATCCCAGTTTAGGGACAAGACGCCAACAGCAAGACATATCCTTAAGTACAGCTGGGTACTGATGGCCATCACTGAGCGCGGGTGCCAGATCCAAAAGGTACTTGGCTTCTGCACTGTGATGGATAAACCTTTTTTTTTTTCAGAACAAATCCAAGCCCTGCCAAATGCCAAACTTCAGGCACTCTGGGAGAGGCCACCATAGTCCAGTCAAGCCCTATCTGACAGGTATTGAGTCTCCATCATGTCCAGATCCACAAAGGGACGTAGAGGGTCGCTACCGCTGACATCAGAGGGAAGAAAAAGCTTAAATAATCCAGCCCACAGCAAAAAGCCATGATCACACAGACTATCTGAGATAGAAACAAGTATTAGACTCTGCTCTTGTCAACCCCAGACCCTTTCCCTGGGCACCACATGGGACATGGGACTGAGCCCTTCGAGAATCTACCCATTTCATTATTGCTGAGCCAAACCCTGGGGATTTATGCATATCTGCCCCTCCTGAGGAAAGTCTAATTCAAATAAAAGCCTGGCTTTTGTCTCTTTTTCCGATGCAAAACTGCCAAGGGCTTATGCCAGGGACTTTCTACATCTCCCCTTGCAAACCTCGACCAAGTCTCACAAGACCAAGCGTGAGAGACAGGTAAAAAATTGTCTTTGGCAAGTTATCCAAAAGCACCTAGGAACAGGCACACAGTGTCTTATAAATCAAAGTTGTTCTCCCTTGGTCTCGTTCCTCTCTGGTTAATATATCAGGCAGGGTTCAAATGAGCAGCCTTTGCAAGTAAATGGTAACCCTCACCTTTGCCCACTAGGGGAAAGATCCAGAAGGAACGTATAGAGCAGTTCAAAAAAGAGAGAGGTGAGAGATGGTGACTTTGGGAACAAGATACAGCCCAGAGACTTCCTGCATCCTGGACCCAGTAGCCGCATCCAAACCTAGGGGAGTCAGCCCAAATCAGACTCAGATGTAGGAAACAAAGCACCGTCCATTGCCAGTGAAGAAAAAGAGCTCCCTTGGCAGTCAACAGAGATACTCCTTGCAAAGATACCTCTTTTATCTCCCTGATACATTATGAGCACCCAGATGAATACCAGGAGATGCTCCCAGAGACACAGGGTCAGCAAGGGACGAGCCAGACCTTCCCGCTGGAGGTGATAACAGCTCCTTGCTGGAGCTCTGGCAGCTTTTTCTAGTGCTAAACCCTCAGGAGTTATTAGATGTGATAACTTCCCCCTCACAGTCCATCTATTCAAGCTGTGTCTTCTCCTGTTCATTCTGTGTCTATAACACACAGTTGACCCCTCGGTGGGTGAAGTTTCCAGGAGCTGCAACCTCAGAAGGCCAACTTAGTTCTCTGCTGCTGTAAGGCACAAGGTGTTTGACCAGCTGGCTCTCCGTTTGGAAGAGGACCCTGTGCAGGCCCTCCCTGAGTGAATCAGGACCCAGACGACAGGGAAGACCCAATCCTGTGTCAATAAGACCCCACTGGAGACAAGCCGGATCACAGGACCAAGGTGTCTTCTTGGTGTGATGCAATCCCTGGTGGAACTGGTTTTATTTCCAACACAACTACCCTACCCTTTTTCTGTTGTGGGTGGCAGCAGGACTGCCAGCTGCTGGAAGTCTCTGTGCTTTACACCTGCCCACAGCCCTGCCGTGTCCTCTTACAACGCTTTAGCCTGATACAGAAGGGGGATTTTTCCAAGAATTTGCAGCGTTTGACTGATTGCAAGGGAGGATAAGGCTGCTCTTTCACAGATGGTCCCTAATGCCATGGTCTGGTTTCTAGGGGAGCAGAGTGGATTTCTGTGCTCAGTGCCCTTCCAAGATCCTATTATTAGCTGAGCACTTCTTTCCCATGCTTGCCTTGAAAGTTTTACTGTAGGTACCTGCAGGAAATAGGTAAAGGGTTTGCTAGATTGTTGAAAAGAGCTTTGGACCAGAAATTTGAGCTCTCAAACACTCCTCCCACACACTCAAACTCAGGAGTGAGAGCAATTTTCTCTTTTATCTTTCTAATATCCTTAATACCTAGCAAGGGAACAGCAGGAGGAATAATGGGTCTTTTGCTCTGTGTTTGAGGAAAGGAAGAGCAGGTGATCACCTCGGTGGGAAGGTGGGATGTGAAGCCATTTCCCATGGTTGCTTTCAATGCCCATCTCTCACCCCACTAAACAAGATGGGAAGTAATAAAAGTCTCTTTCAGATATGGCCAAGGAAGGCACATCTAACTATCATTGCACCAATAAAACACGTGCAGAAACTCCTACTTATGGTTAGAGCGGGGATGCAGTGGCATTAGCGATACAGCGCCCACCGCCTGAGCAGGGCTAGGTGCAAACATGTGTCCACGCTTGGTGTTAAATGGTGCACATTTATACACACCTCTTTCATCAAAGAGTTTCCTTTGTGGCAGACACAAGGTGGTGGTTGTGTAGTAAGGCGATATCTTGAACATCTCCTTCACAGTGCGGACTCAGGGTACTTCCCTTGGGTGTAGGACACCTCTGTGCCTCCTACATCCTACATCCAGCTACATCCATTGGCAACAACTGCTGACTTTTACTTTTGGTTCTCAGAGATAAATCTTTTGCTCCAGCAAGATGAATAATGATGCTTATGTGTAAGTGCCAGGGACAATTTTTCCATGGTTTTAGGTGTAAAAACAATTTTTCCACACAAAGGGAGGTTTTATTTAAAGAAAAATGCACATTTGTTTGGCTTTAAAAAACTTCATAAGGATTTAGTTTCTTTTTGAAGATAGAAAAATATCTTATTTCCTTTTTTTTATATTATTTTGCTTTAACAACTCTACACTCAGAGACACATACTTTTTCCTTACTGGAAAAATAGAGAAAAGGAGTAAAAACTGACATGAAGTCGGTTCCGTTGTCTTCCCCAAACAATGCCGGTTAATTTTTGTGTATAAATTAAATGTTGATATTAATAGAAAGATGGATGTGTCCATGAAAAAGTTTGAATGATGTCAAAATAGTACAACTGTGACCAAAAATATATGCCTTTGTTGGTGCCTCACAGAGACTGGCTTTGCAGTCTCCTTTTGCATATGTATGCTGGTTCCTTGCATATGTAACTCATCACCCAGCAGCCGCCTTCCCAGCACATACATGTGCGTTCCTGTATGTATTTTTTAAGTGGCTGAACATTTGACCCCAAGATTCATTATAAGGGCAGGGTGGTTGTTTGTTGAGGTTTTTTCTTTTAATGATAATGATGCAAGAAGAAAAAAGAAAAAGAAACAAAAAATGGGAAAAAAACCCGTTTGACTCAAAAATCAGCTCTCCCATCCTTCTGAGTGAGGTTATCATCATTGCTGCTGCAGGCAAGTCAGAACAGTCATCCCTGCAGGAACAGAGCCCAAATAATGAGGGTCCAATTAATTGCTTCTTTCCTCTTTGCTTTTGCCAAAGTTTCAATCGTTTGGTTCCCATTTTGATTTCCTGCTTCAGTTAAAGGTTATATCCTAGTTATTTGCTATGGAAACTTTACTTATGGATGGTGAATTTTACCAGTTTTCGATCTTTCTCTAATTATCAGCATGGGGACTATGTTTTACTATTCACAGGCCAAACCCATGTCTGAACAGCCACGATGCATGGTGGTGTCAGTAAAGCCCCCTCTGCAGAAACCTTAAAACTCCTTTAGGTTTCCTTGCTGCAACATGTCACGGTCTCTCAAACGCTGACCATCCTTTCCAGGATGCCTTTGAATTCAGAGTTTAAACCTCACGCCAAGAGCTGACTATCAAGACAAGACCTGTGCTGGCCTTCAGCGCTCAGGTAGGTGTTTTGTAGCCCAGAATGGACAGCTTAATGTGTCACCTCAGTGGAGACACACCTTGCTGTCATTAAAAAGATCTGAGAGTCTCTTAGCCCTTGCTCTGTATCAAACAGGAGTTAATTCAGTGAAGTCCCTGGTTTAATTTGTGCTTTTTTTTTTCTCCAGGAAATCAGACAAAGCGATTAGGTGGTTACAACAGTCCGCTCTTACCTTGAAGTACTGAAGTGTCATCAGATACTGTGAATCTTCTTGGGAAATAGCAATAACCAGGCTAAGCTCTCTCAGCTCGTGTCCACAAAGACGGTCCTTTCAAACACCTTTCTCTGGTGTATTGCACATTCAAATCTTAGTGGGATGCACTGGGAAATTAATTCTCCAGAAGTGGATAAATGTAATGCCCACTCGCTTCTCCTTTTGCTGACAAGCAGAGGAAAAATAACTGACATGAAATCTGTTCTGTAGGGACAGAGAGGGGGGATCAAGACCCAACACTGCGGTCCCAACCAGAAAGCCGCATCTAGCATTGTGCTGTACACAACTCCCTCTCGCTTGCACGGCACTACGGCCATCTCGTCCTTATCCTGGCTCCATTTTAATGACGGGTCGGTTATTTGTTGCTTCTGGCCATGATCAAAAGCAAGACGCAGGCATAGCTGGGGAACAGTTCTGATTTGGCAAAGCAACGCCTGTCGTCTTAAAAAACAGGCCCTCAAGCAGTCTGAGATCCTTGTGAACAAACAGGCTGTCTGACAGCTGATGCTATTTTATGCAGTGAGCCATCCTTTCATTCACTAGAAATGTATTACATTAAGATTTATTAAATTACATTTATTAAATTAAGAAATAAACCTTAAGCAAACTTCCTTCATTTGCATAATGGGAGGCTGTGCAGCAGATAGAGAATGGAGACTGTGGGCAGGCAACATAACACAG
The DNA here is from genome assembly GCF_963921805.1 of Phalacrocorax carbo. NCBI lineage: Eukaryota > Metazoa > Chordata > Aves > Suliformes > Phalacrocoracidae > Phalacrocorax > Phalacrocorax carbo. The sequence goes on along the minus strand of NC_087513.1, from coordinate 3,518,712 downwards.
AAGCCTGTATGTTTTGTAGATTAATATCCTCCTGAACGCTCTCCCAGTTGCCTCTGAATGGAAAATAACCGCAATTTCCATGTACTCGGTGGTGACAGTGGGGTCAGAAGCAGAGGACCCCAGCTGCCTGGTATAACCTTATCTATTCAGCGTGTTCATCTGGACCCAGCTCATATTCCCAAACAAACCTTTGGAGGACTTCTGGAAAAGCATAACAAATACGAACAAATGTAATTTTCCAAGGAGGGCAAATGCTGCCCAGATATTCACACAACTTTGCATAAATAAGCTGGCAGAGATTCCAGTTCAAATTCAGTTAAGTGAAGGAGCATTGCTTGCCAAAGAAAGTCCTAGGTCTTCTTTTAATTAATTGATATGGATTTTTTTGTTTTGATATCTAGACCTTAACCCACCACCCACCTGATCCATATCTGCTGGTTAAATAACAAAGTCTGGAAGACAAATACGGGTGCACCAAGGAACAGCTCCTAAGGCTGTTCCTAAGGCAGCAGAGAAAGTCAATGAAATGGAGAGCATCTTGTGGTTCATAATCCTGCTATATTATACAGTTTCATGCCCCATAGGGATTCCGTTCGTGGCATGAATCGGTCTGTCTCAACACAGAGGCAAACTCAGCAAGAACCGCAAGAGTCCTAGGCATTGGTTAATTTATTACATGATTAACTGAGTCCCTGTTAGCTGCATATCAGTTATTCATCATTGATTATTTTTATAGTTTGCTAATATTGTAATGGGTAACTGCCTGGGTTATAAAGGCAATCACACTAAATAGCAAGCAACAAGTGCTCTAGCATTTAGCCAAAATGCCTTGCCTGCTTGAAAAAGAAAAACACCTCAAGCCACAAAGATCAGGATGAACTAGGCTGCCATCAGGCCAGCAAGAAAGAGCTTAACTTAGAGAAATGAGTGTACAAATGAAAGCAATTGCTCAAAGCCATCTGAAGAGACGAGGAATGGGCCCTCATGACATGCTACTTAGAAAAGACATCTGGAAAACAGCTTCTCCTGGATCCATTTCTCTGCAGCTGATCCCATCCCAGAACTCAAGAGGACCAAGCTTAGTGGATTGCTCGTGCTGAGCCATATCTGCGTTATACAGGTAACCTTTAGGTACCAGAGCCAGGAACAGTGGCACGATGAGGAAGGGAAGAAGGAACAGTGGAGGCAGAGGGGAAAGAAGAAAGATGAGCATCAGATGAAGGTAAACACCTCAAGACAGTAATAGCAAGGCCTGAAGACCAGGAGGTCAATGTGGAGGTCACAGGTAGTGAGGTCCAAGGATGTAAGTTAACTACTGACCTGACTTTCTGCTTTTCCACCAAGGTCGCTCAGCACATTGGGAAATTGGGCCACGTCTGTTTCACTGACAGTAAGATTTTTTGTATTTTTGATTTTGTGGTGCATTTTTTCTGTGCTAAGTAAAGCTGAAGACTCCCTTCTCCCATGGGAGACAATTTTTAACCGTGTTCTACCTATTACCGATTTCCAGAGCTTACTGATTATTAAACAGCCCTTCCCCCCCCAAAAAAAAGCTCTCCCTTAATGATCTCTAGGAGAAACAAACCTGATCTTGCTCATGGGAGACAGTTTTCAATACGATTGATTTGACCTGAACTTAAGCTGACCACAAAGCTAGAATGGAGATCACATGTGGAGAAGGGGCCAGACCTACAATCATTAGTCAAGCGCAGTCGAGACCTGGACTGGGACAACTGCAGACCCACAGTGGTGGGAGGCTGCGGAGAACTTCACCCAACACATCTGTGCCACAGAGGGAAAGACAGGGCTGATACTGGCGTTAAAACTCCCAGCCCTGGACTATGTGCTGGAGCATCTGGTCTGCAGACCTCCCTGGTGCGAACTTCTCAGAGGTCAACCCTCATCAGAGAAAATACCTGACATGTTGCAGCTCATGCGTTCCTTCGCTGAGGTTACATATAGATCCCCGTTTAGCTGTAACCTTGTGTTTATTCTCCAAGGCACGTGTTACAGCTAACTCCAAAATGCTGATATACTCTAGGTGTTGGTGACAAGATATAAAGCATGAAGGACTGCTTTTGCAAATGCTGTTTGTAGAAGTGATCCCAACCCCCATCCTAGAACAAACTACCTTTACTTTCCATTTATTTATTCTGTTTAGTAAATATATAACAGTAAAAGCAAAGGAAAACTGTGTTCTTCTGTGCACTAAATCTCAAACCTCAATTTTCATTGGCTTGTCCTCTTACGACGTGGTAGAAATGTGACATTTATCACTAGAGTTTACACAAAATGAGACAAAACTTTAGTGACATAAGTCACTTATTTGAGCTCATGCGAAAACACCAATGAGCCCACCTTATGTGTCTGCAGAAGTTAAGTTGTAATACTTTGCATTTGTCTACACGAGTTATATGAATTTCAATTAAATTAGCATAGCTTAACAAACCACAGCATTTTTTGCTGACTTATTTCTGTTTGGAACGACCTTTTTTATTTATTTATTTAGCTAAACTAGTTCTCTGGATCACCCAAGAGCAACTAAACAGATATAGAAGCTACAATTAAATAGATATAACAGCATCCACATAAAATGCTGGACAGACCTTAACATATAAGTTTAAAAATGCACCTTGGAATAAATCAGTATAAATGTCTGGGGATATCTAGATTTTAGTGTAGCACCTAGGAGTGATTTGAATATCTCTTACTCTACTTTCTCTTGACAGAATGATGGAAGACTCAAGTCAGCTCTTAGCCAGAGCTGCCTGACACTGGTTTGCTGTGCAGTCCATGGAGAGAAGGGGCTGGGGGCCCAAGTTCACCACTACGGTATGCGGTTAGACTATTTTCAAATGGCTACCGGGCATCAACAGAGGAAGCCAGTTCTTCTATGCTTAAAGGAAAGGGCTGGGTAGCAGAAGAGACAAGCAAAGCGACATGATTCTTTGGACAAGTCAGTCATCTCTGGCCATACTGGAAGCACTGGCATGTGCATGTTGTCCCATACCATTAAAATGAAAACCGCAACTTCCAGCATATTTTAATGCACGATTCATCATTCGCCCTATGATTTATTTTTATGGGTTCCCCTTCAGGCTTATAATCTCCAGTTCTGCGTAAAACCACCTCCGAGGCAAATTATTTTTTTAGGGGGAACTTTTTAAGAAAAGGCAAGGAATGTGCCACACAACATGAGCTGACATCTGTAATGCATGGCCTTTCCCAGAAAACTAATAAAAGAGAACCAAGCTGACGCCAAGAAGGCACTTCCTCTGCAGACAGGGGAAAAGAGCCAGCGCTTTCCTTATGCCCAGCCTAACGTTCCCATTCTGTATGTGTGTTGTGCTTGAGATATATATCCATATGTACCGGGCATCTGTTCGTGCACCTGCCATGAAAATATGTTATGGGTATAGCTTTCTAAATGTACATGCTGTACGAGTGCGGGAGACACACATTATGGACATTTGATGCACACGTGTAATGTGTCTCCCCCATCACGTAATGAAGCACATGGTACATCTATGTGTATACAAACAAGTGCCGTATTTATGGCAAGTCGCGGTTCTGTTCAGTCACTTGTGCATGAATGCGTTTAAAGACAGGATGTTGGTGTGCATCTGTGGGCCGCGTGTGCATACGTTCACATGCCGGTGAGGAGGTGCAGAAACAAGGTGCACGCTGTCCTTGTGATGGCCGGTGAGACCTTGCTCTATCAACGTCACGCTTGCATTGCATCTTCTGTAGTATGCAGCCCTGGGTGTGCCGTGTGTTTTGTGGAGCTGCTGTACTGTGTATGTTATGAGCATGTGCCCGGTCTCATCCACTCATCCTCTATTTGTAATCTAGATCGAGGTGATCCAGATCACATGAACTTTGTAATATTAACGCTCATGGTGCACACTACGGATAGTGCTGCGTATCACGCACTGTGCCACGCGCGTGTGCACAGTGTGCATCAGACCCCATGCAGCATCCAACACGGGAGGATACTTGATAGCAAAGAGTCCCCTAAAATGCAGTCTGGTAAGAAATACCCTATGTAAATATGCCCATGTCACCAGCAGAGACACAGCATGACATTTCCACCGCCTGCAGGGAAAATAATTTATGTAGCTGCACATTAAGTTTGTCAAACAACTCGGAGAAAAGGAGATCCATCTTGCATCTAATCTCCAGTGTGCGGATGGCAAAGCGGCAGCCTGGAAAGCTCTGCATGCATGAAGCTCGCAGAGCCTTCACTCACCTAACTCCTTCCAAAAAATGTTATGAGCAATGTGGGGGAAGGAAGATGAAGAAGAAATGAGGAAAGCAGAAAGCTATCATAGGATCATGGAATGGTTTGGGTTGGAAGGGACCTTTAGAGGTCATCTCTCCAACCCCCTGCCTTGAGCAGGGACATCTTCAACCAGATCAGGTTGCTCAGAGCCCCGTCCAGCCTGGCCTTGGATGTTTCCAGGGATGGGGCATTTACAACCTCTACTGTTGTTATGAATATCAACAAAAAAGAAATAGAAAAAGTATAATTAAATCATGGTTCCCCTTTAAACAAAAGATACGTCTGTGAAGGTGATTAGAGCAGCTGGGTGGTTACCCTGCCCCAGCAATGTAGGTTGCCTCACTTGCATTTCATGTCTCACCTCCTGAGTGTCAGGAGTGGCTGAAGGATCAATCCTTTACTGTTACAGGTACAAACTTTTTCAGCACAGATTGCACAGGTCTGGACCCCAATGGAAACTCACACTATGTAGGTCCAGCTCCCATCTCAACAATAAGCCCACCAACCAGTTCCAACCCTTTTCTTGCTCCTCTCTATCTTTGCCTTTGTGTACAAAATATTAACAGAACGGATTGAATTGCCACCTTTTATTAAATCAACTCAAAATTGAATAAATCAGGCAGTTTGGGGTCAGACTTGAATATGCAGAGTGTTTCCATTTCTAAATGCATGATTCTGTTTCCCAGATATATTAGCTGAATATTAGAGCTACTGTAGGGTGATACTTCCATGTACCTCATTTTCTCTAAACACATTAGCTGACTTACAGATACAGAAAAATTCCCAGACACTCTCCTGTGGTACACAGGCTATTTTTTCTGTTTTGCTTAATTATTATTAACCATAACCACGTGCTGCATTGCACTTTAGCATGTGCTGCTAGGACAAGCTTGTCCAGAAATAGCAGAATTAAAACCCTTTCATAAGTGTAGCGTCAACAGACTTAAGACCACTGCGTTGTGTCAGATCAGCAGTTCCATTTCTGCTCTTTAAGCCCAACAAAATCTGGCAAGGGCATGTGGAACGTGTCTCTTTTCCTCTCCTGATGCCACCAACTACCAACATTTCAGCCTTGTGCCCTCCAGAATCCTGCTGTACCTCTTTCTGTAGCCCATCGTGGTGGTAGGTGAGGTAAAGGCTGTGGCTCCAGGCAACATGCTGGTACCAAGGTGAAGACAAATCAGAAATAAAGCAGCCTGTATAGGAACATGCTGGTTCGCCCACTACTTGTTTATAATGCTTGTGGATGATGTGCTTTGGCCTAGTATAGAGCCGTGGCTCTGAACCTATGGTTCACAGATCACCAATGCTCTGCAAGATGATCCACAGCTGTCCCACAACAGTGTAACACCTCTCCACTTGAAAGTCACATCATTCAGAGCTGTGGTAAACCATAGGAAAATGCTGAAGCTTGTCAGCAGATGATGTCTGGAATATTTAAAAGCTACTGGCAAGAGCAGGGGTCTCTTCTGTAGCGTATGTCACCGCACATCCCTGTGTTCCAGCAGGATTCCCAGCAGAGGGAAAAAATAGAGGAAGTTGGAAAATGACCAAGAACTGAGGATTGTTTCATACACCTCGTTTGATAAACAGTGACAACGCAGCCAGGGAAGTTAAGTCGTGGATCTCACCAGGTACACCATTGATGGTCCTTCATTTACTAAAATAAGATCATCTTATGGTCTTACGGCATCTTACGGGCTATGATGTAAGTCCATCTTACGGTCTATGGCATCTCTGCATGATCTTAGAGGGTGATGGAGCAACTGTAGGAGATCAGGCCAACAACTGTGGTGCCTGAGCCACAGTTAGACACCTAACATCCAGCTTGATGACAGTGAGACCCATTCCTATGGCCTGTTACCCAGGAATACCAGACTTTGGCTCCCTGTACAGTCAATGGAGAGAAACAGTCATGAAGCGTGTATTCAGCACATGTATATAGTAGGTGGTTTGAAGACAATTCTTACACCTCTCTGCTGGTTGTAGAGACAGCCAGGGTCTGGCAGTGCTGAAGAGCAGCAGGCTGGATTGTTTACTGTTCCCTTAAAGTTATCACAATTGGTATGTCGAATATGGTTTGGGGCTGCAGAGGGATTTGAGAAATTCCTGCAGGGTTTGTTCAAGAAAACCATCTGCCAGCCTGGCCAGGTCCGTGCATCTGTCCAGCACACAGCAGACTGCTCTCTCTGGGACAGCTGTCCTGCAATGACTTATGGAAGGCAGAGTTTGTTGGAAAGTGAACCAGGACTGCTCAGCTTGGTGTGAAATCCCTGGCATTCTACAACACAGGCGCTCACTCCCTGCTCCTGAAACAGATGGAGTTAATTCCGGGCCAGTGTCTGCTTTGCAAATACTCTCATGAACAGCCGCCCCGACCGGTAGCGCTGCTGCTATGCACCGACTCATCGCAGCATCCAATTACTCCATGGCATGGCCATGCACAGTGCACTGAGAATGTCCTTGTCCCCATCCCCACCGGCTCGTGGCTGCTTCCCCAAAGGTCAAAGAGCCGAGCCTGTGTGGCGTGTGAGATAAATGCAGCCCTGCTCCTACACTCCGGGTGCCTGAGACCAAAACCAGCCTGGGCCTCCACTCCTGGGAAGGTAGTAGGGAAATGTTGGGTTTGAAAGCTCCTGTTTATGGCTCTTGGCTACGCCCAGTACTTCATGTGCTGCATGAATCCCTCAGTACTCTGAGGCCAGAGCACCCTTCCCTGAGACAAGATGCAAGACTCCCCTGTAGATCTACCACCACGCCACACAGAGGTCCTTCCAGCCATCTCCTTCCACCCTTGTACCACTTACTTTCAACACTCAGTGAGGACTCCCTGAACCACAACATGGACTAAGCAACCATGACAGTCAATGAACACAAGCCCTTGGAAACTCCCCCTCACTCTGAAAGTTACCAGCTCTCACCTCAGGACTCCTTCCTCCACCTCGTTGCTGCAAACATCAGGGATTCTCCTTTCTGAAGAGTTTTCTATAGGTATAAGACAGAGCTCTAGACAACTTCATGACTGCCCATCCCTCCAGGCATTCTGGTAGCTGGAAATTTGACACTAACTGTTCTTTCACCTTCACAATGATGACCAAAACTGGTCAAGGGCCCAAACAGTTTGGCTAGAGGAATGAGATGTCGTCCTGAAATAGTCTCAGAGTGAGGACAGTACTCACGCCCACATCACACAAGATAGCTGAGGAGTTTAGGTTAAACTAGGCTCAGAATTGGGCCTTACAGCATTCCAAAACAATGAGAAAGTCTTAGCTTCACCCTCTAATATAATCTGATATCTGCTACTGAAAACATCTGCCCATGCACACCGTCGTTTATTTTTACAAAATGGATTTGCACTGACAAATTTAGGGAGAGAGGTAAATGGGAAAAATGTTTTGCACTTCTGTAATTATTTTTTTTAAGTTATGCTTATCTTTTCTGTCTCAATAGGAGCTGTTATAATTTTTTAAAAAAAGTTCAAAGAAAAAATAAAAATAGTGCTCCAAGCTTGCAGGTGGACAAAGTAGTGTTGTTAAAAAGCGCAAGACCCTTATTCCCTTTTTTCCTTTAACTTCACTCAGTTTCTCAGATTTGGGGCTTTCCCTCTCTAGATCTGACCATTTGGCTATACAGGCAGGGCTCTAATAATTCAACTGCAGATCAGAGAAAACCCTGTGATTAGAGATTCTGTTGCAGGATTTGCTCCCCCCTCAAAAACAAAAATAATTAAATTATCAATTCCTTCCTCAAAATACCTGTTGTAACAATTTGCTGCTTAACCAGGTGTCTGTACACACATGTCAACACACAAATATGTGCATGCACACTGACACCCCAATGCCCTTCCCCTCGAGGTCTCTCTCTGCACCAGTTTTCTGTTCAGACATGTTTTAGCCATCACCAGTTAAATATTTCCTTATCTATAGCAACATTTTCCCCTGATCATTACAGGATCACTACAGGCTTTTGTACCTTTTCACTGCCTCTAGTTTCTTCTTCAAAGCCAGTCCTTTCATTCCCATTCCATTGTCATAGAAGATCTCATGACTTTAGCCAAAGAAAAGAGACAAATTTTATTGCAATTCATCTCATCCCTCTCCAAGACGACCTCCTTTTTCCTCCATATCCACTGGCACATGTTCTGGCGGAGCTGGCAGGACCAGAGCAGCATGTGATGCTGCAGGTCAGCACTGAACACTGCCTGCTCTCCAGTTTGCCTGAACAGTGCATGAAATTAGTACAGTTGTCACAGGAAGAACAAAACACATCGCTACATCAAGGGAATATTGTAAAAATAAAACATTCAGCTCTTGTTGGAAAGTCTGCTTTTCATTCTTGTGGGAAAATTGGTAGAACTTACAAATGATCCATCCATCCACATAGATATATTAGGAAACTACTATTCACCCCCAAATAAGTCTCTTTGCTGAGCATATAACCACCTGAGGATGCTCGGTAGTTTCCAACATTCTTATAAATATTGAGCGCCTTTGCTTCCTTATCATTATTCATACCCTGGTGCCTTGAAAGTACACAGTTAAAAATAACCATTAAAAAAGTCTTCAGGAGAATTTTATTTGGAAGAATGTGGATCATTTAAAAGTACATCCTATCAATCTAAGGGTAAAACCAAAGAAAAGTGGATTCAAAATACAGAGCAAAAATTCAGAGGGCACAGGAAATAATATAAAAGGACTGCGAGAAGGTTGCAGCTGTGCAGGAGTAGAAATTAGGAGAAAAGATGGTAGTAAACAACTTTTCCCTTGTTATGTCTGTCAGTCCTCAATAAAGGAATGTATCTATCAGTTGAGATCAAACTGAAATGTGAATATTTCTGTTGGTTTTTTCCTCCCCTTACCAAAACGATGTTAAAATGAACATGGTTCAAGTGTTCTGTAAAAAATAAAAATAATTTCATTTTAGCCTCCTGGAGGGAAGGGAAAGAAATGAGCAGCTATACATTAGAGAGGGAAAAGACAGCAGCCCTTTAGCCAATATCTTGCAAGATAAAATACGCATCCAAGATACAGGACAATGGGTCTGAAGCCTTTGACTAGATTAAGGAGACCTGAAACAACAGCTCGTGCTAAGCCCATGTAGGCAGTAGTAGGGCTCACTGAAAGAGGCCACAGCACACATTCTGCTGGTCACGGTCATCCCCATACGTGCCTGGTGGAGTAGAAAATGGAAATGTGATCAAAGTCTGCAAGAAAATTAAGTCTGTGCATTTCCCCTCAACTAGTCTCTTGGTTGTCTTTAAAGGGTGGTTGTTCTCCAAAGTGGCTGAAATCCACAGAAACATACACACGTCCATACCAAACTGACAAACAGACTCCTTTCAAGTGACCAACCTCGTTTGGTCTGGTATTTTCTCTTCCCAGAATGTAATGAAAATCTTCTTCACCGCTTCCCAGGGACTGCAGAAAAAGGTAGAGTTTCCGTAGAGGGAAAAATTCTGTTTCACCCAAAGACTAGAGCTGCTGATTTGCATGCTGGAAGCAGAACAAAAGAGTATTGCAAACTGGACAGGGCTTCTGCTCTTGATTTGTCAAAGCTAGCTCTTTTCCATATTCAGGAGTCCTGAGGGACCCGTGCAGCAGCAGCAAAGTAAACGCTGAGCCCACGCAGGCCTGAAATCTATCTAATTAGTCTACATTTTCAGCTTGCTAATGGTGCTCTCCAAGCTGAATCACAAGCTGGCTTTCCTAGCAGCTAGACTTTCCGAGGCGACTGCTCTGCTCTCACTGCCCTTGGTTGCGGGAAAGTCTGGACAGCCCACTTAAAGAAGTGACAAACTGTTGCTGGACATATTTGTCCTGGTTACCTAAGTTGAGTCCAGGCAGAGGACAAATTAGATCACATTTATCTGTTCCCGCTGCTTGTCAGACCATCATTCCCATTCTCCTTAGTTGGTGAGTGTTACCCTGTCCTCCATTTGACCACACCAAATTAAGAGTTATGGGTAGACTGTACCCTACTGGGATAAGGAGAAATGTGAAAATAAACAGTCATAGAATATTGGGGCTTTCCCAGGAAAATGTGAAGCATCAGCAACTCTATGAGGAACGCATCAAGCTGCCCTTGCTTCAGAAACACTTATGCAATGACTTGATTTTGTTACCTTGGAGCACTCAGCAGCAACATCCACCCAGACTTTTTCTTCTCCATGCTACAAACACACACCTACAGGCACAGACAGACACAAACATGCAGTTGTGCATAAAATTCAATGGGTGAAATGCTGATGGTTACATGAAAGCAAGCTGTCTAGGCTCCCTCCTTGGACAGTGGAGAGACACGGGAACTACTGGGGAAGGATTTGCCCAATCCTAGTATATACACCTAAATATGACAGATGGATCACAGTGTAAGAATGTCTCAATGGAGTCTCAGGTGACAAGTCAAATGGAGTTGTCTCCATGGTAGACATAGGTGAGGTGAATGTGGCTTGCTAGGCCTTAGCTTCCTGGGACCTCTCTCCTTTCGAGCACAAAGCACTAGAAGAATACCAAAGTCTGAAATTTGCTGATCAGTGCCAAAATTCCCAAATTTCTTACATAGCTCCGGGCTCTGAGCAAAATGTAGGATGGTCTGATGAATGAATGGTCACTTCTTTTTCTGTTGTTAAGCCTTGAGTACGATTCTGGAAGAGACATCCCAGAACATTGCCTTAGATATGCAGACACCGGGCTGCCAGGAAACACACTCGACATCCATATAGGCCTATGGGTTCTGAAACTCCATCACAAGATTTCATGTAAGCCCACACTTGCCCACCGAGGGAGTCATCGTGGCTTCTGCAATACCATCTTAACCCTGCGAAATTAGTTGACAGAGAACAGGGAAGAACAAAGCTATGAGGACTGATAGATGAGCTCTTCCGATCTATTTCTGAAGGCTCTACCTGCACATGGCCTTTCTTACACCCAGTTATGGAGAAATGCCAAATGTTTGACCATTTCTGTTGGGTATCGGGCCTTTGTTTTATGCTGAGCGATCATGCCATTTGCACGTTGTTCTGCAGTTCTGCAGGTTTCCAGTGTACCTCACAGGGATGTATTCTCTACATTGCTCCTAGGGTGAGATTTTTTAATCTCCCAAGTGGAGAACAATGTCCACCATCAGTCATCAAAACACACATATCTTTGGCTGTGACTTATTTTATTGAAATTTGGGAATGAGTCCCAAAATTGCTGAGGGATCAGCAGGAATAGTCATGCAGAGACTTTGTTTCTTAGTTTCTCGTTCTTAAAACCAACAGGTTTAGCCCAAAATAAGGTAGAGACCAACCCGAAGGCAAAAGACAGCTGATGGAAAGCAGTGATGCTGCATGAGACACAGGGTAACCCTAAGATAAGGCTGGGTGGAACCAGAACCAGGGCAAGACTGAGCACTAATCAATGCCCAGGTTTCCCCCGAACATCCCATTTAGTCCTGCTGAGGCTGTGAATTGCTGATATCTTTGGAAGTCCAAAATTCAGTAAAGAACCTCCTCCCTATGGATTCTACCATGCAGGGGGGTACTTCAGTACCTGTTTAAATTAAGGCAGGTGCTTAACTGCTCTCCTCAACAGGAGCCTAATTGCATCGTGATTTGTCACCCTAGTGCTACAGGTAGCCACATCTCCACAGATGAGCTTTACTCAGGGATTTAAAGGACCACGGCTGTTTTAGCTCTATTTCAATTCTACCTATGGAGCCTGGGGATCCAGTTAAAGAGGTGAAGCCATTAAAATTACAGGCGTTTTAATTCTGTTCTAAGCAATTATATAAGCCCTATCTGCTTGTAGAGAAAGCCTCCTTGTGTCAGAGCTAATATTAATTTTAAATCTCCAACCTTTCCAAATTAATGTGAAACTGTAAGTTTCCACATTCTTTGATTAAACATTCTGCTGTGTAATGACTACTTTATTATTTCCCCCCTCCAAATTACTGATTGTTGTCTTACATTACAGCCTCACTGGTACTTATTAAATTAACAAGACTGTGAAACACTTAATGAATCAAAACTCATCAAGTGTTTCCAAAGTTAATAACTAATCTAAAGATTTTTTTACACTATATCTGCATGTGAAATTTATACATTCCCCACACAATCGCCGAAGTTCAGATGGTCCTAATCTCATGAAAGATTTATTACCGCATAGCTCGGTGATTTATTCAACATTTGCTGAAGCAACACGTAGCATGTGTCGGGAAGGGAGGAGTATCCTTATTTATTATTTAATTTCCAAAGCTTATTCCAAGTTCTTAGGACCACTCTATGTGTGTCTGCAGACTCTTGCCAAATGGCAAATCTGCAGTTGTAAATTGGAAGTGGAAACCAGAGTGTACAAAGGATGGCCTAAATCCAGAGAAGAGTGACTGTGCAATGACAGGGACAAAATAACAGAGAATTTACTATTCTGTGTTCCAGTATATAAGACCAAAAGGAAAAGAGTTTTTCAGGATTATGAAAAAGTAGACAAGCCTTCCCATCAGATGCTAGGAGGCAAATTAATAGATATAGGAGGGATATGCACTGTAGATTGTCAGGGAGGGTATGGTGGTACGGCATGTAAGCCAGCAAGAACAAGTGCGACAGCGCCCTTATCACCAGTAAATCCATCCCTGGGCAGGCAGTACCATGCTTTACAACAGCTGTACCCTAGTCCAAAAGGGCCCAAGCAGCCCTGAAAGCAGCTGTTTTGCCCAGAAAACATCAGCATGATGACTTTGGGGGTACATGAGGTAGGGCAGGGAGGAGACCCGTGCAGGTGCATGTGCAACCACCAGCCCACGGGACCTGGTGCTCACGGCACAAGCACAGGGGTGGCTCCCACGCTCGGAAAATGCAATTACATCCTCCCTGCGTGAAAGGCTGAGTGCAGGTGGACCTGGAGCCCGTGCTGATGTAGCAGAAGAAGGGTAAGCATGTGCACCCACTGCCACGGTGCATGGCGTGGAGGGGTTGTCGCTGGGACAGTCAAGGAGGTAAGAGGTGCCCTCCATGGTCTGGGGATAAGTAAAACGAGATCATTTGCAAGGTCTCTGCTGGAGCGTGTTATCAACACTGCCTGTTGCAACATCCTGGCAACATGAGAGCGATCCGTAGAGCAGAGCCTACTCAGGGGAAAGGCTTGGTGAGGAGAAAGCAGGAGTTTTCCAGTGGACTCAGTAACTCCAGCAGAGAAGTCTCATGGTGAGCAGAGCTCAGGGAAATGCCCTTCCCATCCACTTGCACCCTGACAGAGCCAGCACTGCTGCACAAGTCTGGGAGAGCGGCTGGCTCTTAGGTGGGCAGAAGATGGGGGTTACCAAAAGGTGAAAGAGAAGAGGCAGTGCAAAAAAGGCAAGGGGAAGAGCCAGAGAGCTGGTGGGATGACCACGGCAGCACCGTCTCAGGCCCCAGGTTCCAGCATCACAGCAGACCCAGGTGCTCAGCTGCCCATATGGAGTTTTGTGCAACTTGAACAGGATTTATGCTCCGTCCATATAAATTGCATCTCTTCGCCAAGAGTGTGATAAATGTACCCTACAAAGCTCCCTCAGGCCCCACTACCCTTTCCCCCCTGCCCTGCACCATCTCTGTTCTCAGCTACCTTGGGGCAGCTGGATTTGTGATTACCCACTCCAACACACTATCAATCTTGAGCTCCCTTTTACACGTGTAGGAAGAGATATCTTTCTGTAATGACACTGCTGTAAAACACGGAGCCTGAAGTACAGCCTTGCTCAGAAAGAGCTCACAAGCAGCTAGCAGGGCTGTGACGAGAGACCAATGACCAAGCTGAGAGAAGAAATGCAACCCAGCCATATGGGGCTGGATAACAAAACCCGTCAGGCGTATACAGGAGAGGAAAAATTCATCCGCAATTTATGCCGCAGCAGCTGAGACCCAAGACTGGCCTTTTAACTGGATTTTACACCAATTCTCTATGATGCATTGTGAGGAGAGAGACAGGCGCAGAAGGGTCTTGGCTTAGCCCCGGGGGCAATTGTGGAGGAAAATGCAATTACATCTGGCTGCTGAACTTGCCCTTGCCTTCCCCTGGCTGTGTATGTTGTGCTCTCGCCTGGGAAAACTCGTATGCAAAAGAAAGAAATTGGAATAAATGGCCCTGCCATTGCCATCAGTGACCCTGTGCCCCTGCTCCCCATTCCCTGAAAATATTTTCACGCCACCCCAAGCATGGTGTGTTTGCAATCACAGAATCACAGAGTCCCAGACTGGTGGGGGCTGGCAGGGCCCTCTGGAGCTCACCCCGTCCCACCCCCTGCTGGAGCAGGCACCCCCAGAGCAGGGGCACAGGGCCGTGTCCAGGCGGGGGGTGAATGTCTCCAGGGAAGGGACCCCACAGCCTCTCTGGGCAGCCTGTGCCCCTGCTCTGGCACCCGCACAGCAAAGGGGTTTGGCCTCATGTTCAGGGGGAACTTCCCGTGTTCCAGCTTGTGCCCGTGGCCCCTTGGCCTGGCGTTGGGCACCGCTGAAAAGAGCCCGGCCCCATCCTCCTGACACCCGCCCTTCAGGTATTTATAAGCACTGATGAGATCCCCCCTCAGCCTTCTCTTCTCCAGGCTGAACAAGCCCAGGTCTCTCAGCCTTTCCTCACAAGGGAGATGCTCCAGCCCCTGATCCCCTTGGCAGCTCTGCGCTGGCCTTGCCCCAGCAGTTCCCTGCCCTTCTTGAACTGGGGGGCCCAGAACTGGACGCAGCCCTGCAGGTGTGGCCTCACTGGGGCAGAGCAGAGGGGGAGGAGAACCTCCCTCGCCCTGCTGGCCACACGCCTTTTCATGCACCCCAGGGCACCGCTGGCCCCCTTGGCCCCAAGGGCCCGGTGCTGGCTCAGGGTCACCTCGCTGCCCCCCAGCACCCCCAGGACCCTCTCAGCAGAGCCACTCTCCAGCAGGTCCCCCCCAGCCTGTGCTGGTGCGGGGGGTTGTTCCTCCCCAGGGGCAGGACCTTGCAGTTGCAATTAGGGGAGACAGACCTTGGCCCAACCCTCACTGTCCACCACACCTTTCATCTCACAACAGACTCTTGTCCCGCACTTTGGTGGAAGACAGAGACATTCAAGACCAGTTTCTCCATAGACTGCACTGGAATTCCACCCTTCCACCCCTCACTTCTCCATAGCCTGTCTGCTTTCTGTTGCAATGTGTTCCCAGGCTTGGAGAGAGGCTGCAGGAGGTGATCCCACATCCAGATGTTCATCAAGGCATAGGGGGATGAATGTCATTTGGCCAGGGTGTCATAAGAGCCCCCACAGATGGAAGACAACACAAATCAGGGGGAAGATGAATCCTTATGACAATTCACTGGCTTCCTCCTATAAGAGAAAGGACCTACCTTTGGAAGTGACTGGGACTAAGCTCATCCCCAGGAGTTCCCTAAGTCTGCAGCACACACTTCCTTTAGTTGGCCATGACAACTCCCCCTGACCCATTTCCCTCTTCATCACAATGGTAATTGTGAGTATTACTTAAGTCATAGTGGGGATGAGTTAATTAATTCATGCATGTGACATGAATTAACATCGTCACATTCCCTAGTCCCGTTATACCTATTGATCCAGAGCATTCACTTGTCTTGAAACACCAACACCTGCACTGAAACAGGGACAATCTCAAGTGAAGCTACACATCAATCTATAGATTTCTAAACAAAAACAAAGTCCTCATGTGCCCGGCGCTGTATAATTTTGTCAAAGCATGTTTTGGTGATTTTCTCAAAGTCATAAAGGAAGTGTCTTTTTTTTGCCATGCTAGTACAGTGTCCCACTGCTGGTGGGTTGTGACGCCAGATGTTCTGACCCCCAAGGTGCTGTCTCACCCCAGGGATTAAACCCCTTCAAACCTAAAGTTATCATACAGAGGGATGAGGAGGAATTTGGGTGTGGAGCCTGCTGAAGAGGTGATTTTGAGCTAGAGACCACATGGAGCCCTCCAAAATACCCCAACCTGCCAACAGTGTCAAGTAGTCCATAAATTATCCCTGAAACCTTCTGGTTTCAATCAGTCCCACTCCCTGATTACTCTTAGAACGTGACTCCAGGCCCCGACACAGAGTATTTATCTTGCATTAATTAGATTAGAAAAGCAGGGGTATTCAATACACCAACTAATCAAGTCAAGGGATCAATACGGCATGTGGCAGAGCTTTACATTGTCGTCACTCTGAAGATTACAAGTAATGAATTAGTTCTGGAAGGTGCCCAAAATAACACTTTTGTGACCTAACACAGGGGAAACATGAAGATTCATCTATTTCCCCACTGGAGAAGAAAGAGACGGTGCCAGCATGTATATACCAGCATGTATGTACCATTCCTGCAGGGCAGAGCTGGTGAGGCTGAGTAGTAAAACACGACTCCAGGTCATTGGCCAATATGGAAGGGTATACTGGGCTTCGGGAGCATTAATTAGAGCAAACCAAGGTTCAATGTCTTTGCACCCTGCTGAACGTGCCTCTGCCATTTCAGCTGGGCTCTGTGTCCTTCAGCTGGCTGTCCCACACATGCTGCTGTGATCGAGCCTCCTCGGAGGTGACTGCATTTTAACCTGTCTGCAATCTCAATGGCACGCGCGGTGGTCACATTTTGGCACAAGGTCAGTTTGGATGGCTTATAAATACCATCTTCAGACAGTTACCTAAACCCTGATGCAGCAAGTCTAGGTCTTGTTGTCAATGGGGATTTCCTACAGTCTTTGGTGCGCTGTGGTTTAATTACTGGGCCATGACACTAGTGAGTTATTTTATAAGTAGTGAAAAAAAAATAGGAAAAAAAAGACTTAGCAGCAGCCATCAATAGATGACGAAAGTGCGGACTGCTCTGTTTCAGGCAATGATGACTTACCCATGGAGGAATGGGCTTACTGATCATTTCAGGTCATTGTTTATTATGTTACAGGGCTGAAGGGGGGAGGAAGTCCTAGCCTGAAAGACAGAAACACAGAGAAAGGTGACCCTAAGTTCACATCAGCATTAAACTGGGGGTGAGGGTCTGTCTGGTGAAGCCCTGTGGGCTACTCAGGGCTTATAAGGACAGGCTGCAGAGCTGTTTCGAACCACAAGCGACCCTCTGACCAGGATGTGTAGAGAGGAGCCCCTGAGTTACGAACAGAGCTTTACTGTGAAAGACTGCCCAAGCAACCTTTTAACCTCCTTCTCTCCTCCCCTCCCCTCCCGAGCTTTCCTCATTGTTAGAAAACAAGTTGTTTCAAAGCCACGTTGCTGCTAAACCAGTAGGCGCTCTCTTGCTGTAATGCCTCTGATAATCCATATCATATTAAATTGTCCTGTTGGGTAGAGGGATACTCCTTCCTTACTTATGGCAACAGTCAGCTGAGGATGGAGAGTGCTCGTCTGATGCTCTCTTGTGTTTCTGCAGATGCTCTCCACTCGTGGGTTTCTCGAGCTGTTATAATCAGTCCAGCACGACTTCCCAACCCAGATCACCCATTTTACTAACCAAGTGAGATTACACTTAGAAGGGAAATGCATGCTAGGGTGAAGGCTCTGCCACCTCCTTTGATAAGATGGGGAGATAGTTTGTTCCCCACAACAGCAATTCTGCACTCAGTGTCTGGAGGGATGTGGAGTTTCTGAATAATTAAGGTCTTCGTAAAATAATCCATTTCATTCCTTCTGTTCCGAGCATTTGTCTTACATGAATCCTGAACAAAGGGGCTCCATTAAGGGAAGGCAGAAGAGCAAGAAAATCAGTATGACAAGCCACCGCTGCCTTCTCAGCAGCCGCCGCCTCCATCCCCCAGGCTGGGGCTTCGTCCCGAGACCTGCAGCACTCCTCCCGCAGAGCGGAGGAGCTCCCTTCTCCCGCTCTGCTGTCACGCACAGAAGTTGTGCAGCGCTTCTGCAGACTGGGCTCCTACTCCAGTTAATTTTCTCTCTCCCTGTGCAGCCTGAAGCAGTTGGAGCCTGCGCTGAGATGTAATGATCTCCTGATCTTGTTCTCGTGAGTCAGTCTCTGCTCAGTACAAACCTCTGAGCTAATCCCAGCGTGAACAGCTGTTTCTGGCAAAATGAGGGACAACAGGCAAACAAAGCTGCTCCGGGTATTTGTTTCCTTCTTCTACAGGAACTAAATCTTCCCAGTTAAAGTTCTTGAGGATGTCCATTAAGTTTATTGAGCTTGCAGGAGGTCTCAACTACAGCTCACTGTTTCGTGTTCCGCTGTTTAGATCAATGCAGCAAACATTTAACAATTTAACAACCTGTTGGGAGGGGAGAGGCAAGGAATGTGATTGCAACTGGAAGGCTGGGGTTTTTTTTCGGTACTTATCATTAAACAGCAAATGCTCTGCAACTGGAAACATGGTGAATGTCAGAAAAGCGGTTGCAACAGGCACAGTCATTGCAGGCTCTGTCCCTGCTTGTCTTTAGGAGGGAGGCGGAGGTGGTCGGTACAGGAACTATTGACAGCTATCGCAGTCCCAGGAGCTGGTCCCTCTGTTTGAGGAGGTGTGGGTGAGGTGTGAAGCTCAGAACGAGTTTGGTTACTGCCTCTTCTCTCCTGCTGTACCTGGGATGATGAGATGACCTCTGTGCCCATCACGCTCTGGATGCCTTTGACTGAAGCCCTAGACTCCTCATCCAACCTTAGCTGGTCAGCAAGGCTAGACATGAGCCCTAACCTTTCACCGTGCTCCTGCCAAACACGGTTTTCTTGCCAAACAAAGACATGAGCCTGCTTCCATTGGCTTCCATGAGAACACTCATCAGAAAAAGCTGGATTAACGTGATTTGGTGTGCCGAGTGATCTACAGGCATTGAGCAAGACGGTGCTCTTACTGGAGCTCCTTCACAAACATAATTTCCCTTTACTGTGTGGATCACATTAGTATGCAGGGCTACAGATGAGATGAAAACCCCACAGCTGACATGTTCTTTACAGTTTGCCTAATGAAAGACTTCTCCCGGTATGTCCTCAACCTACAGCCTCAAGGAGGAGACACTGAAGAGGTGGAGTGATGTGCCCAAGGCCCCCAGCAAGTGTGTGCCTAAGGCAGAAATCTCTAGTCCCTCAGTCCCCTCTCCCTTCTACTCTTCCCTGTCAAATTCCCCCCAAAACAGAAGAAATGCAGACTTGAGATGAAAGGGATGACGAGGACCATTCATTTGCCAGGGTCACTTCATGGTGTAGCCTTCTAACTCACTCTGTTGTTACTTCATCTTTCCTTCCTGGGAGCAGCTGATTTATCTTTATTATCCTCCTCTGTTGTCACTGTCATTAAATTTTGTTGAGCCAAGAGACTCCACTGTGTGCTTTAGTAATTCGATCAGAATGGAGGGGAAGCAGAGCTGAGGTAATAGGCAGCGTGAAAGAGGTCAGGAGAAGCAGCCGTGGCACATTAAGGGAAATACAGATCTGGGCTCCCTTGGAAATGGTAATCACATAGAGCGTGCCTGAGCAACTGGCAGCAATAATCTAGAGCAACAGCGACCCAGAGCCCTGTTTGTTCCCCTCTTCTTTGTTTCCCCAGCTCTAGTCTCATCTCCCTAAGACCTCATCTTGCAGGGATGTCACATCCCAGGCTCCTATCTCAGGTTTTAGTCTGCCTTTACCAATGCAAACCAGCTGCTGGAATTAGCAAGGGAAGAGCTCAGGCATTGCTCTTCCCAAGTCGCTGTTTTACATGCACCTCTGCGTGAATTTGTGGATTGTTTCATTTAAGCATCAGCCATTGAACAAGCCCAGTGGCAAAGTAATCATTTATCTGTACTACTTTATTTATATGTCAAGAGTACCCTGCTGAGAGAAGAATCCCACTGTGTTGTGCCCTGCTGCAGACAAGTAGTAAAAGACATTTTGGCCCAAGTCTAAATGGACAAGAGCAGAATAAAATGCAGGGAAAAAGGAGCTTCAAGGCATTGGAGATGAAATTAATTGATCTCCTAGAGATCAGAATAAAAAAAAGAGAAAAAATAGAAATTCTTTACCTTTCAGGTCAGCAGCAAAGCCCCGTTCCTTAAAGCCTAGCCCAGCACCCTGGTTACTAATGCATTTGTGTTAGCACTGCATCTCCTGCCCCTGTGTGTAAATCGTACACCTGTGAGTCATCCCACTGAGGACCATGGGACCATTTCCATGAGCCAAGTCCCAAAATCAGGCAGGAACTTTACCAGGATGCAAATACCAACGCACCAACCTATGTGCTGAGGTGAACAGGGCTTCATGAAGAGACCAAAAAGCCACCTTTATCTGTGGCCGTGTGGATCAGAGCCTTACAGCTTAAACCACGTAACACAGAGCAAGATGTTAGCGCGTAGGTAGCTTTAGCTCCTCATCGGTTACAACAAGCTGGGAAGATAACTCTGTCACTTTTTTGGTACTCCTAAGACACACCCTTTGGAGAGATACACAGATTCATTCTTTTTTCCTTTCCTTCTGTTTTTTTTTTTCCCTAGTGCTTTATTACGCTGTGTAACATAACACCAGTATAGTCATGTGTCTTGTGGTTAGGCACGTACTTGTACCTACAGCAGCCCCCACCCCATATACCCACCTATATGTGCACAGTAAGCGAAACAGTAATGTGTTAATTATACAAACACACAAAACCACATTATTATGGTCAACTACATAAAAACCACACGTGTTTACACTGTATGCATATGTATATACAAAGAGGACACAGTTCATCTGGCGTATTTTAAATGCCTTTTTAGGATGAAAAGGAAAGTGCCCCAGGAACTCTACTGACCACCAGGGACCGGTGCTATTCTTGAAGAGAGGTGTCCTGAATCCGTCATCTGTGTTGCACTGTAAAGGGAGCCTGCACGTCTAAAACAGAGGGTGAGAGCTTTTCTTTACACACATGCAGAAAGCATGTACGGACAGAAAGAAACCATGTCTCTTTCACCCTGTTTCTTGCCTTCAGGTACACATGCTCTCACATGCATGCATATACACACACAGAGACTTCATACAGTGCCTGAAAAAAAATACAGAAATAAACAATATAGAGAAAATGTCCAGGAGCCCATGTGCTGACTGGGCTAGCTAAGGTCCAGCATACAGCGTAGTAAATAGCAATTTCATTGGAATAAATTATTTATTAGTTTTTTAGTTTTTTTTTTTTTCCTTGAAGCTCATAAAGGCAACAATGAAAAATTACTCCAGAATTTATTCATTCTGCATGCTGGGAGAAACATTGTGTGTCTGCATATATATACAGATATAAAGAAGACCATGCTGTGATCTTATATTTTTATGAACAGACTGCAAGTTTATGCACACCACAGAAATAAGCAGAACGCCACAAAAATTAAAGGAGCAGTGCAGAAATCCGGTATCTTTGCGGGCACATAAAAAGACAGAGATACAGTTTGCTTTAGATACTATAGATGGCTGTTCACTTTCCACTTAACTAGGCTGGAGCTGATCTTTGCCAGATGATCACTTCTGTACCTTCAGGCACTGAGATACCATGCTAGACTTGGGCCGCTGCCCTGGGCTGCCACAGCAAACACATATATGTTGTGATTAGGGCTGTCCTGCAAGGTCTCTACGTGCTCAGCTTCAGTGAAGACCTCTAGATGCTCTTAATTTTTCCTGCAATTTCCTGTCTGGCCACATTCCTAGTACTGCCCAAAGGCTTCCAGTGGTACTGTTCTGATTGGTAGCAACACCATGCTGGATATGCCAAAATCTCCACTGTTTTGAGGTTATTTTTCATTTTTTACTAGTCTTTTGCAGTTCTTTGTTATTGGATTCATAGGCTATGCCCAGCCTTTCCATTGTACCTCTACCAAGACTTGACAGCACCTTTGAGGTTTCAGTCATAGAATAGAATAGAATCATAGAATCATTAAGGTTGGAAAACACCTCTAGGATCATCAAGTCCATCAAGACCTCAAGGATCATCAAGTCCAACTGTCAGCCCAACGCTACCGTGTCTCCTAAACCATGCCCTGAAGTGCTGCGTCTACACATCTTATAGAATCATTAAGGTTGGAAAAGACCTCTAAAGGTTGGAAAAGACCTCTAAATGATGATACATGTAGATAATGTGCATTTTCTTTTTCCGCAGCCAATAATTGAACATGAAGTCCATCCTCCCCTGTTTCTAAACCCTTAGCACTTGATCTAGGTCTCTCCATTAAGTGTATCTTCGTGCTACATAGAACAACAACTTTATACATTGAAGTACAACTCCAGGGTTCAACAGATCACCATCTGACATCTAAGGATCAGTGGAGGTTCTCTTGTAGCACAGTCAATTCTTTGCAAACCCTTTCCTAATATCAGGCATTTTTCTGGCTGTCCTGAAACTCAGCACAAAAATAGTCACTGGGCTTTCAGATATATTACACCATGGGTTTTCTCTCATGATAACACAGACATATCTATGGTGGGGAGCACAGACCTGTCCCAGGTGAACAACAGCTGCTGAATCATGTGAAGTCACACTGCCCAGAAGGCTAGAGGAGAAAGTAAATAGCCCAGGAGAAGAATGAAACTTTTGGAGGAGTGTCCTGATCTCTTCTGCAATTTCTCCATAAAAACCAAACCAAGGATCTTCCACACCTCAGCTCATCCAGGGAGCCATTTCCACAAAGTCATGGCATCTCTGTGTGCTTCATGCACTCTAAGAAATAGCCCCACAAATGTCCTTGAAGGACTTTGCCACAAATCACTAATTTTTCTGATTCCTCTGGAGTTCTTAGTCAGCATTTTTGCCTCTGGGATCCTCAGCCACATTTCCTACAGCAGTGATGTGGGTTTGGTTTTTTTGGAGACGCTGAAGTGAGGGCTAAAATACCGTAGCTAACTTTAGTAGTAATCCTGACACTCCTTGGTGTCCGAGCCATAGTACTAACTCCAGGTGGGTCATCTCATAGTCTGGGATCTGTGTCCCTTGAAGCTGTGTGGTGTCTCGTTCACGCTTTTTATGGAGTGGCTGGGGGCTCTTGTGTAGCCAGAATAAAAGAGAGTGACAAGAAAATCTCAATGGCTGTAAGCGAAGTACAGCATGAATTTGCTAGAGTACTCAGTCCAAGCCCTAAGACTTAAAGCTGAAGAACTGATACTATTATGTGGCTTCTTAAAATCTATTTCTGGTCATTCTTTGGCTAGCAGTCCCCAAAATGACCTCTGTTCATCCCACCTCAGATGCACAGAGTAGCAACCTAGGCAAGAAGGCTAGGGACAGAGAGAAACGAAGGGCAGTGGAAACTGCTGACCCCTCCCAAGGGGATGAGAACTACTTCCTTGGGGGAAAATGTATTGATTACCCAGCGGAGGCAGGGGGCATGCAGGCACTGTGCCAGAATGGCTGCAACAATTGGCAACAACCTGGCCTGTCCTTTGGGTGGGAGTCTTGGACAAGCATCTGAGGATGCTCCTCCGTGGCAGAGCAGCCAGAGTCCTAAGCACCTCTGTAAGGACCATGGGGACATCCTGAGCAAAAAAAGAGCATTGACAGTGGACACTGCCAGGATCCCTTAGCTGTGATGTAGAGGACAGCTAAAGAATCGTCTTCATTCACAGACAGTGCAAATACCCCCGTACAGATGAGCTGCCTGACTCCCTTTATAAGCACTGCAGTGATGTAGCTACTGCTGAGGATAATTCATGCTATCCTAAAGTTGAACCTGCAGGAAGCCAAGTGTATTTCACCCTGAAAGGGCCATTTTCTCTCTCCCACTAGGTGTCTGGGTGTTTCACCCACATGCAGAGAGACATGCTACAGCAAGTTAAGATGAATACCACCACTTCTGCCTCAGTGAGCCTGCTCTCCCCACAGGTCATTAGCAGATGAGCCCGGCATTCCAGGAGGATGGATGTATTGCCAGGCAGCCGCTGTGTCCCAGCTCCTCTGCTGGGTACCAGCAGTGATGGCTGCACTGCACTCGGCCTCTCCAGCCAGTGGTGGGAAGGACAAGCAAGGAGAAAAAGGAAATCTTTCTTCTTGGGTAGTATCTTCCACTAATGTGGCTTGAAGCTCTTTACAGACAGAAGCTCTGGGCTCCTAAACTCCTTGGACCGTAGCACTTCCTTTCTTCCAAGGGAGATAAGGTGAGAACCAAAGAGGACCTTGGAAATGTGGGTGTTGCATGGGCGTTTTACAGTGAACAGGTCCCTTGTAATATACATATAACTCACAGGGATTAATTTGGTGAGCTTGACCTGGTGGCCTGTGCTCTGGCGAGTGAGGACAGGAGCCACCATGACATGTTTTGCAGAAGACTGTGCAAGAAACCTTCAGTAGCCACTACTGCAGTCCGTGAACTAAGGGCTGTTGTTTAACACCATTATTGTGAGAGG
This sequence comes from Phalacrocorax carbo, assembly GCF_963921805.1. Lineage (NCBI taxonomy): Eukaryota > Metazoa > Chordata > Aves > Suliformes > Phalacrocoracidae > Phalacrocorax > Phalacrocorax carbo. Next base: position 3,494,160 of record NC_087513.1, on the reverse strand, counting down.
TTAGTTCAGCACACCTTTCACATCGTGGGCGCCAAGGCATGCAGGGGTAACTGTTCTACCCAACTGGTTTTACAACACGAGGGGCTCACCAGGGAGTTGGGCTCAGAAGAGTGGACGTCCCCAGCTTTGTCCCTTTTGGGTAGTTTGGATAGTGACGACGTTAGGCAGAGGTTGAAAATGCTGCCCTTTTGGCAGGGAATTCATGGCTGCTGCTCTGTTGTGCTCCCTTCTCATTGATAAAAGCTGTCCCTTCTCAGAGACCTGCTCAGAGAGCTAAGTGCTTGAGGGACACCCCTGGTGTGTTTGCAGCTTTGCCCCAGTAGTTTTATGGTTATTTGCTATTGCTCCAGCTTTCTCAAAGGAAGACAGCATTAAAAAAGCTTTCTGTATTCCTTGAGTACCTTCCACGATCCCTTGGCAGCAGTCATCCCTTCACATCCTCTCAGTGATGTTACTGGCATCAAGCACAGGGCCCCACCAATCCTAGCTCTCTGATGCACTTAATTAAAGCGGAATTGCTCAATAATTCTGTTGTGCTTTCCTGGGCATCTGGTCATTCACCTCTCATGTGCACAGGCAATTAATTTTTAGGTTGTCAGTACAAAGGGATTGAAACAAGGATATTAATTCCAGCCCAGTGGGAGGAAAGAAGGAAGTTTTGCTGGTGTATGAATCCACCTGCAGGGCTCTGCCCCTGGACCCTGAGTGCCCGCAATGCCTAAAGGCCTCCCAGAGTGTTGAAAGTTGGAAAGGAGGGAAGGATTTTGAGATAAAACAGTTCCTCCTTCCTGCCCAATTCCATTAATATTGTGTATAAATTAATAACCATGTTCCTCTCTGGAAACCTCATCAAAACCAGTGGCCCAGGGTGCTACATAAAAATAAATGCCAGACCCTGCTGCAAGGAGCTGTATGTGGCCATTAGTGACTTGTGCAGGATCACACAGAGACCATGTAGAAATCTCAACGCTGAAAATCCTGATTCATGGGCTAGGGCATTTTCATTAGTTTTTCCCCTTTCTTAAAAAAAAAAAAAAAAAAAAGAAAAGAAAAAGGCAGTACAGAATCATCATTTTCCCCTGGCATTTATTGAAATGTCATTTGAATGAGACCAAACAATGCTTTACATTCCTTTGGGTAACTGATCTGGACAAAAGTCCATGAGAACAGGAAAATTGCAACTCTGATCTAGTTAATGGGTATTAGAGGCACAAAATGCTTTCAAATGCACACAATTATTTTTATCTGCTAATTGAGGGGATGAAAGCTTCTTTCTAGGAAATATGGTAATATATATTGATCAGAAAAATGAAGCTTCTATATCAAACTCTGAGCACGATGCAAGGTTAAGGGATTTTAATTAATGAAAAAGCTTTTTTATGAAATGATGCCACCACTCAAGGAAAGTATACACTATGACCTCTGGTTAAGTGGAGACACCTGTTAAATATGACACTGCTCATATGAGCCATCACTCACCCTCTTTCTTGGCCAGATAAATATTGAACAGACCTGCTGCCAGACCAGGCTGTCCTATTCTGCCCTGCTTGGGTGGTGGGTGTCCCCCACTGAGGTGACCCGGACTGATCACATATTAGCATTGCTGTGGTCCTCGAGCACATCTGCTGGTTTAATCTGTTCAAAAAGAGTTTGGGTCATATAGTCTGAGCCATTGCGAGATGAAAAGAAAAGCCAGTAAGTAGGGACAACTGGGAGATTTCTTACAGAACTTCGCTCCTGATGCGAATAAATTTAAAACAGCAGTGCAGGTGCACCCACAAGTCCTGTGCCTTTTACTCCTGAAAACAGTTCCTTTCCATTTATTTAAGTCCAGACTCCTACAGTTATCAGGCGCCCAAGCTGCCAGTGAAATGATGGCTTCTACCTCTTCTTGGATTTATTTTCTAACTCCTACAAGCACAAACAGAAATACAAATTAGCTCTTTCTATCACTTATTTTGAAATCTGCCTAGCTTGCCTTGCAAATGGAAATATAATGAATTACAGCTTCAATCAGAAACAAGGGCTTTAATTGTTCAGGGTATTAGTGCTACATTGTTTACAAGATTATTCATTTTAGGAGGCACAGTAAACTTAGACTGAGTCCCAAATGGATGGTAAACTGGCAAAATCTAACCTGCAGCAGTGTTTTTGCTAGCTGAAAGGTAATATATTTAGTTTCACCCCACCGGGATTCTTCTGCATCTCAGACCTGCACAGGACAGATGCTAAATTGCCCAAATTGGCAGAATTATCATACCACGGGGGCAGAACGGAATCTTTGCTGCAGGATTTAACTGGTTAGCTTGAGTACAGCGAGGCACCTACATGTGTGTCTCCTATTAACAATGTATGGCTACAGCCCTACCTAAAATTTAACCTGGAGCTTCTTTACCTGGTGGGACAGACCAGACCCACTCAAGTCAGCTCATGGTGGAGTAACGAGATTGTTCTGCCACCATCTCCAGTGGGAGGAAGAACACCACTTGTCACGCAAAATTGCTGGTCTGTTTGCTTTTACTGGGACGTTTCTGCTGCACTCCTCGCCGGCGGTATGTGAGTACCTAAGTTTTGGCTGTACGTATTCCTCAGCAGAGTCATGGAAAGCCAAACGGAAAAGGATGGCTCTACGCTGAAAGTGATTATGCCCAGGCTCAGGTACGGGGCTCAGATGTGCTGCTGAGGGGGATGCGCCGAGCAGAAAGTCTCATTAAGGCAGGGAGAAGTAGACAACCCTCCAAAGGGAACACTTTCGTCTAATCGCATGTTTTTATCTTGCTTCTGACACTGTGCAATGAGGTTTGGGAGAGGCCGGCAGAGTCCAATGGAAATTCAGAGAAAAGCAACATTATCCACTGAAACATCAGACAAATATCGACTTCCTCACAAAAGGCTTACTTAGACGCCCTCGGGGAGTCAGTATTTGGTGGGGAGCATTAAAATTTCACAGGCCCTTGGCCAAGGTGACTTTCTACAAGTAGGACTGATGTCTGGCAGTAAACCTGCCCACCAAGCCTGCCTCAGGTGGGCAGAGGTGGTCCAGCTGTCAGCAACCCCTGGTCTTCCCCTGACTGACAGCAAAGCAACATTCATCTGTCATTTGCTTTGCTAGAGATGAAAATCCTCCTGCCTGGGGGAAGTGTCTGAGTAACAAGTCCAAGGTCCCAATAAATCCAAAGCAGAGGAGGAAAAGCAAGGGTAAGCCCAGAGACCGTGATGATGGGCACTTCATAAATACAGCTGACAGGTCAGAGAGGTTGGTAGGTAGATTTCTGGCATTTTAGGATATGAACACACGCTCTGTAAAGGCTGGACTCACTTCCAGTCACAGTAAAAGGGAGATTTCGTGTACCCTGGGAATTGTAAGTCCCCAGAAGCATGTGACTGCATTTCCTGTGCATTATATCCCATTATGCAGATGCCTTAAAGTAAATGTAGATCACATCAAGACTAATTGTAAAGGGCTTTTGGTTGTGAGAAGCAAAGTGCTTTGAGATGGCTTCTGATGGTCCGATGGCCATGTGTCTTTGCCCCTTCCCCTCTCACTCCACACCCTGCCTCCACGCATCATGATGTCCTGAGCTCTCACAGGCAAGGCCAGCAGGGCTCACCGGGTTAATTAAATCAGTGTCATTTGCTGTCTGGAGCTCAAATGACAAATGCATTTCCAAGCTTGCCCCTTTCGAGGGAAGGGTGGTTTGTGAAGCGTGACGGTGGCTCAGGGCTCCTGGAGGCTGTGCGCACACGTGTCACCCAGGTGAAGGCATCACCACCCAGTGATACAGTTTTCCCCAGTTTCCCCAGTACGGTTTTCACTGGGACAGAAAACAGCCCTGTGTTAGTGCTGCGAGCACATTTTCACTCCGCTTTAAGACTCCCCCTTTCCCGCTTCCTTTCCTGGGCTGTCATGGGGGAGTAAGATGTCAGGAGATGCTTGGGAAGAGTGAAGGGGACAGTTCCCCTCCTCCCCACTCAGGCTGTGAGTGCAAGGCTAATTCTATTAGCCCAGTCACTCCATTATCCAAATAGCCCCTCGCCAGCCTCCCGGTGCATTTGCAGATGCATTAGTGTAATGGTACTGCGCACTGCCAAACACATGCTGCCTTCCATCCCAGATGTGCTTCCCAGGCAGATAAGGTGATTCTTATGTTGATATATATATGTGTGTGTGTGCGCGTGTGTATGTATATGTACAAAAGTACCCAAAGGTGTCAGCAACTTTAAAGATACTGAGCAGACAGAGCGTTTACAGAACAAAGCTCGTGTTTTGTAACACCCTTTGAGGTCCTACATAAGCTTGGATGTATAGGTACAAAATGATGCATGTTGGTTCATGGCACGACAGTTAGGGTGTACGCTTTATCATCTGCAAACGTTTACAGTTATACAAAAATAAGCCCGATTCCCTGCTTTGTGCCTTCTGTGCTTTGAGGTTTGCAGGAATGTGTCTAACCTTAACTTGATTTTCTTACATTAGTGCAATGTTGCCTCTTTTAAGCTGGAGGGTGAGGGATGTAACTCAGAGGAGTACCGGGTACCGTCTGTGTGACACAACTTTTCTCTTGCCCAGTGACCTGGCACGAACAGTACAGCAGATCCGCATATGTGCAGCAGGTCCAGGTTTTCTGTGTGTCCCCTCTGACTCCTGCACTGCACATCCCTAGGAGAGGTTACAGCCCCACAAATGGAACACTAAATTCAGGGTGACTTTTCACTGGGGTGGGGGGGAGTTAATGTCTCGGAGAGGCAGGATGGCAAAAAACCCTCAACCAAATGCAAGCAGAAAAATACAAAATTATCCCATTGAAATGCACAGGATATTTCCAGGGACCTGACCCAGCTGAGCAAGAAAATTTCATCTGCCCAGGAAAGAAGCTTGCTATTTTTCTAGGACCCTGGGGCAAAACTGTCAATGCTAAGAAGTACAAATAGTCCCTTTGCTTTAAGAAATAATGATTCAAAACTGCAGTTCTTTATCAGGTGTGAATTCGCCTTCCTTCTCTTAAACAGTTGCATGAGGAAGCAAACAAAGGCACACACAAACCCCTAAACATACATCAACTACCAATACTTCAGCAGTTAAAAGATCTTTTTGCCCAACGATCATTACCGCTGTTCCTCTAAGTAGAAAGAATTAACATCCCAAAGCTGTCTGAGCACTGAAGACGGGGCAAGGAGTCAGTGCAAATTATTGGGTGTGTAAACTTTGTGCCACAATTAGTAGTAGGTGGGTTGATTGTCAGTTTAAAAACAAAGTCTAGAAAAGAGAAAGGGGAGCTGTTTCGCTTGTGTGGGAGCAGGGAGAGCCTACAATATTTGCCACAAGCACTTTTATCTGTTTAGCTATGAAAATTAATGAAAATAAATGATCAGAAGGCAATAAATGGATCGGCAGCTACCCTCGCAAAGGAATGCTGATACACTGTTTACACATCTAATGTTTGTTTTGAGACTCCGCAATCTCTGCAGGATGCTTCGGTGCATATGGTGTTGTCACTGTATTTCTTTTTCTTTTTTAATTTATTGATCCAGGGTATAAAAGTGTCCCTGAAGCCCTGGCTTGGTTTTTGGAGGCTCCCTTTGCTGGGAGGAGCTGGTACAACTCAAGCAAACTAGTCCTGAAGGAGTTCGGATGCACAGAGGTGGGTGAACTTCTGGTACCTAAAGAGCAGCAGAAGACACAAGCGGGCTGTGAATCCCAGGAACCCCGCATCGACACGCTGACTCCCACTGCATTAGCAAATGTTCAAGCCTTCATGGCATGGCCGAGGAGCCTTGCCAAGCCTTGCTGGCAAATGGCAGAGTGTCTACATCCCTAAACTTTCTTTTCTTTCTTCCTGAGGATGTGGTTGATGTGTCCCTACTGCCCCAGGGACCAGTCCTGCCCATGGTATTGCCCGAGCCTCACCTCTGTGCTGCCTGGAGGAGTGCTGCCTGGCACAGGGTAAACCCAGGCAGGAACCATGCTAATAATTATGTGGTGCTGCTGGTGACGGTCAGTGTATGAGCCTGTGCTGGTCCTGTTTACCTGGTGATTTTGGCATAGGCCAGGAGACCAGCACGTGGAGGTGGTGAAGGACAGCCTCCTCCTGTGTCCAGCTGCTGTTTGGGAGCACCATTGACAGGCCGTGAGAACATCAGAGCTGACCTTTCCAGCCCCTCCTAGACCTCTTACCGCACAGAGATTTGTCTTGCATCATGCAAAACTGAGGCCCTTGTGGTCAGGCATGTGCTTGAGGTGGCTAAGAAGCAGCTCTCCCTGAACCACGGACAGATGCCTCCAGGGATGCCTATGCCTCCATAGACAGCCTTAACCAGAGGATGCTGCCAGCTCAGCGACCCCGCTGCACACAGCAAGTCTGCTCCAGAGGGCTGCGAGGGCTTTCCCCACACAGGTACCCACTCTTCTCCTCTGCTGTCCCCATTTATAAGATAGACATCAGCTCTTAATCAATATTTCAAATGTTTAATTAGGAGTACAAGCTAAAAACACTAAATGTTCAAGCTGACAGCTTGCAATGGCTCCTGTCCCGTGGAATTGTACAGAGACTTTGAACCAACTACACAAATCACATAACACTGCCTTTGTACTCCTCTGTAAAGTTGATTCTGCACTGGTAAATTTAATGTGCCCTGTGTTACTCCCTGGTCCTAAGGCCAGTGAGTATATAACAGCAGATGTACACACCATTAGACTCTCTTAGCCTGCAAATGGAGCAGCTGCAACCAAACTGCCTCTCAGAAGCAGTCACTGGCCATGGTCATCCCTGAACCATGTCCAAGACTGTCTGGGAGACAGCTCCCCAACCCCACTGCAAGGATGTGCCAAGTGCCATTGTACCAGTTTAATGGACGAGACAATCCACCACCAGTGCCTGGTCATGCTCCCTAGCACTGGTACAGGGGTAACCTAAAGTCCACCTGGCTCCTGGGTCACTGCATGCAGGAGTGAGGAAGGCCATGATTAAAATTAAAAAAAGCAGCAACAGCAGATGAAGGTAACTCCTTCTCCAGTCCCAGGCCATTCCTGGTCCCATGTCACAGAGTACCACCCTCCAAGGCGTGCACACAGGTGGTCCTGAGCTCCTGCCGTGAACCAGGGCAGTAAATTGGCCAGCTTTAAGCACAAACCAAAACAAGAAATTAATTTTAAATGTTTTCTTTTTTTCCAGCTATCAGTGTAGAAGCACAAATGCAAGACGTGGGAAGGGATATCACAGATTGGTATTGACACAGGAGATAAGGTAGCATCAACCCACAACCTGAAAAAAACTATGTTCTCCCAAACAGGGACCATACTTGCCTCCTTGGTAGGTCACAAACTGCTGGATTTTCAGAAGAGGATCACAGAAGGTGTTTTTGTCTTTGCAAGCACATGGTTAAGATGGACTGTGCAGAGATTAGGTGGATTTTCCCAAAGGTGGGAGCTCAACCTTGGGAAAGTGCTGAGCGTAGGGATAAGTAATTAGTGATGGATAGCGTGATCACCAAATCCATTAGCTGGAAAGAAAAGCAAACCTGCAGCATTCTCAGCTGGAAAGAAAAGCAAACGTACAACAGGCTTCACATTCCTTCCCTGCATTTTCCCGCTTCCTGACAGCATCCCGATGACTCCCTCGCAGCCCACACCGCTGCCTGTCGGGGGCTCACCTCAGCACAGCTTCGCGTCTGGTTGGGGACTGGCATTTCCAATCAATTAGACATGTCGTCGCTGAATTTCTCTGCTAATTACGGGAGTTTATTATGTCTAAAGCCAGGTTAAATGCGGAATTCCTGAGGTCAAATGGGGTCACCCAGACAATCAGTTCCACATTTTCTGTGGCAAAAGAGACCCTCACAATCAGTCACTGCCAAGTGGTTTGTAATGACCAACCTGCCAGTTAATGGCCTGAGGTGGAACTTTTGGGGATGGATAAAGCTCTTGGAGAGAGAGGGGAAAAAAAGAAGACAAAGGCCACTTTGGAGGTGATTATAGCATGAACTCACAACCTTTTCTTGGTGTCTTAGTGTGGAAGGAGAAGGGTTTCCTTTATACATGAAGCAGCTCACAGAAAACAAGACTCTTCCTTTGCACCAGCTTCTGGGTCTGACCCAGTTGCCAAATGCCCTTTGGTTTCAATGGTGTCAGCTGCGGCCACAACGAGAGCAAAGATGCTCAGCAGTAAGGACCGATAAGCCATACCCACGAGTTGCTAAAAATGTGCCACGAGGTCTGCTACCTGCTGCTTTGCCCTTCCTTGCCTAGCAATGGACACAGTGGTTGTAAGAGGGTTGCAAGTCAAGGAGAGCTTGTGAGGGCTGGTTGTGAAAAACAGAGCACACAGCTCCCTTCAGAAGGAATATAAAAACATCTCCCCATCTGTTTTGGAGACGAAAGGGTTTTCAGGTCTCTCTTGGCTTATTTCAACACTGTATCCTGTGGGTGAAAGACATCCTGTCCCTTACCAACATTTAGCTCATAGCTGGCTGTAGCAAAGCATGAAACACTTCAGCCCAGTCAGAGCACATGGGGAGGCTCAAAGTGCTCAGTTTGCAGGAGAAGCTGTCTGAAGAGCCTTGCCTAAATGTCAACACTGTTTTCAGAAACAATTATAGGGAATGCAAAAATAGCCATCTGGGAGTTACATACCTCTTCTCCATCCAACAGCTGGCAGACGAGTTTATATCATGAGGAAGCCAAAAGAGGATCCCTCTAACAGCTGGCCCTGAAAACTCTCTATACACGGGCTTCCCTTCCCAGGGTTAAAGGCTTCAGGATGACTAGTGGAGCAGAGGAAAGACTCCCATGGATCCTCCTACAGCTGAAGAGGTGCTGCAAAGCCCTGAGAGTCCACACCACCAAACTCTTCATGGTCTCTTGCATGGGTTTGGCTCTCCAAATTGCAGTTTCTCAAACAATGTCCAGGAATGGCTTGGGTTTATTCCCTACACAGTCTGGATGGAGCTACCCTCTTCTGGGAGAGTAAGAGTGCTGAAATCTACAGGCAGAGGCCACACCATGCCGTTTGGTTTCAGCACAAGAAAGTGTTCCCTGGTTTATTGCATCTATTTGTATAGCTGCTGGGAAAAAAAGGATCCCTTTTCCTGATAGAGACTAGGTCGGTGCAAACATCTACCTATCTCCTTTGTGCCAGTGCTCTGTGAACCCAACATTAATCATGTGAATCACCCTGGAGTTGATATTCCATCAAACCACATTCCTGACGTGATGTTTGGAGGAAACACATGGGCTACCTTTGCTCTTTGGGGCAGAAACTACTGACACATGAACTTCAAAAATGCTTGGAAGGTTCCTCCCAGAGAAAGCTTCCCAAATGATGTAGTGGGAGCAAGGATCTTGTACAAACACTGTCTTTCATCATCAAGAAATCCAAAGGGCTTTATAAGGTCATAAATACATCACAAAGCATCCATGGATCCAAGGTCTCAGAGGAGGGACACAAGAGCAGGTTTTTATGTAGGAGTTCAGGACTAGAGGAAAGAAGTTAATTCATCAGGTGAATTAAAGGAAAGGATTTCTAGGGAGTCAGTATGATGTGAATAGTGCTGGGATAGGGATGAGCCACCAGAACTAAGAGTTTTAGGACTATTATTATAAAAAGTCCCAAGCTTGACCTGACTCTTACTCAGGCAACCACACATGGGGCATTGGGCAGAGAAATTGTCCTGCCCATGTGCAGCGCCCACTGAATGGGCAGGCAAACACCTACTGATCTATCCACACAACCTTCTGCATTGATTTTTCTGTGCCCTCCAATCTTCCCAACCACCCAAAACCCCTGGCCTTGTTATGTTTATCACATAGACACAACCACAGTTCTGTGGTCAGTAGTCAGTGTCCTCCTTGGCTCCTCTGTCCATCTACACGGGTGACTAAGCAGGCCAAGCCTATATTACAAACAAAAAACCAGATATACCCTGTACATCAGAGTATTGACCAAGTGCTCAGTTCACTGGTCCAAAATATCTTTCTACAAGAAAAAAAGTGAAGCAAGACAAACCAAATTAAGTCTCAGGGACTCCCATAACTTCCTTATCCAGTTAGGATATAAAGCAAGAAAATAACTTTCAGGGTACTGAAAGTACAGTTGTCTCCAATCACAAACCAGAAAACTTCCGCAAACTGGAAAACAAAACGGAAAACAACCTGAAAAACCCTGGAAAAAAATCTTTACATCACAGTATGATGTTAAAGTTAGTTTTTAATAGAGTTTAATTTAGAAGTCAGGTGGCCTTTCAAGGGCAGGTTTTGGAATGGATTTAATTTTCCTGTTCTTACTACACACATCTATGATTATAATGACTATATGCAGTAATACAAAGTGATGAGAGATATTGAGCAGAATAAGCCAGGAGTACAGAAGACGCAGCAAATTCAGGGGCATTTGGAAAAGTTCTCCCTGAGTCTGAGAACAAAATGCTGATTAATCCCCACTAACAGGGAACATGCTTAGGAGTTCAGAGGTATTACATGACAAATAGAAAAAGCATTAGAAAATTATAAGTCTATGCACTTATGGTGTAAGGAAATGTCCCAAGAGAGCAAATAGTTGCTTCAAAGAAAGTAATAAGATACATGAGCCCTCAACAGAAGCAACTTTTGAAGCATATGTGAAATTAAGAGAACAGTCCCTCACAGCCAGCGGGCACCCATCTGGGAAAGCACTCAGGTGGGTGTTAGACTTAAAAGCTTAAACCCAAGAGGTATGGAAGTGCCTATACCTCTAAACCAGGGTCTCTGTCTTGCCCAAATCTTCCCTGCCTGGGAGCACTGGTGCCCAGGCTGGGCTGGAGTGAAATACCAAAGCAGGGGGATGATTAACAACTGGTGCTTTCAAGTGACCTGCAAACGTAAGGTCTGTGCGAAGCAGCCGAGAGGAGGAGACCTGGCTGTCAGTGAGATTGGAGGAGACAGATGTTTAATGGAGTCCAGGATTACAGATCTGCCAGGCTTCACATGTAATCACCAGCTTCTTAGGTTTCCTCTTTCTTCTCCCCTTCTGTTGCAGTGTCAAGTGCTGGGGTAGGAGAGGATGGAGATTTTCAGATTTCCAGCTAAATTCCTTGAGCTGCTTTTAGTACTCTGACCTTCTCCCAGCTGAAACCACAACCTACCAGTCCGCCAGCACTCAGACAGGTGGGAGTGGATTTTTTCTTGAAAATAAGAGAAGCGATGCATTTAACTCCACAGATCCACCTCCTTTTTCCCCAGACAGCACGATAGCTCTGCTGAGCAGTCTGTGTTTGCCTCAGAAAGGCCACACCGCAGAGGAACAACACCGCAATCAATAGTGCCGGATGACCCCGTACGCCGTGTGCTGGGCAGCACTGTGCCCCAGGGAACACGTCTGCAAGGCTTCCCACCCATCACCCGCTCCTGAGGATCAATAGTCCCTGCCACTTCTCACCCAGGGAACGACTCTACAAATGCTTTTTGCATTCATAGGCATTGCTCACTCTTTCCTCCAGTCTTACTCATCTTTTGGTCCTCTCTGCAAGGCAGGGTGTAGCTATTACTTTGTGAAAGCAGAACCCCATGAATTAGAAGGACCAATGTTCCCACTTAAAAACACAGGGCAGAGGAGGAGGGAGACCTGGTTAGACTGAATGACCCATGTCATTTCTCATGTCACGACTCCAGGCAACCCCCTACAATTGTGTCCAACACATGGACACTTTAAGGCAAGGAGTCCCAAAGATTAATTCAACCATCCTCTACAGGAACACAGCACCTTCGAAAGCCTCCATGTGTGCTCCAGCTCCTGCATTGCCTCTTCGAGCGGCCTGTGGAGGAAGCATCCTGGCATGGTGGTGACTCTTTAGCAAGCTAAGAGAAGAATGCTGACATTAGGCATTGCTGAAGTTCAGGCCAAATGCAGATTCACAGATGTGAAAGCCATAGTTCTACCCTCAAACATTGGACACATAGAAGAGGGCATAACTGTAGAGTTCAAGCACAAATATGCCACCACTGTGACTGAACGTAGGTCTTTCAATGAGAAAGACTGTATCAGGTGCTAAATTGTGTTAATGTATCCGTAGGGACATAAGTGCACCCCAAATACTGGCCCAGGGGTGTTTGGGGGGACCAGCTGTGATGCACTACCCTGTCACAGGCACGTGGCATGACCAAGGACATGTCACTCAACCCCCTCTGCTCATCAGCTGTAAAAATTCACCAGCAGTGCTCTGACCCAGAGGGCAGTTATATAAATTCATGCCTTGCCAGCAAGCAGCGTTTAGACTCTGTCGATGGCTCAGATACATTTATTCAAAGTACTTGAGCAGTTGCACTGATACACTCCCCCCAAGCCAGATCCCAGTGATTAATGCAATGTGCTTGCAGAGAAGTCATTTCTCTGGGATGGGGCAGGTCTGGAAGAGACAGGGTTCTGGCACAGATAAGCAAGGCCAAGCATGAAGCAAAGGGATACTGACCTGCATTTTGTATTAAATCCTTCTCTTCAGTGAAAGGCTGTCACACTGCTCCCAGCTAGTCCCCTCCACATACCTTGGGCTTGGAAACTTTCCTCTGGATGGGACCAAGAAAGCTATAACTTAGTGTCATCAACAGGATGGCTACAAAGAGAAGAATTATTATCTCAGGAACTATTTTCCTCTCCAATACACGCAGCAGAACTCAGACTAGGTACCTGATGATAACACAGCAAAAGTCCCTCTAGACGCTGAAATCCAGCAAAGCTTTCCAGCTCTCATCAGGGCACACACACTAGCCTCAGGTGTCAGGAGGAGACCTGAGTTTTCAGTAGCCAGTGGCAGGAATTGCGGAGAGCTCCGAAAGAGGTCCTCATATTGGAAATATCTTCTGTACCTTCAGGACACATGGAGTTACAGTGGTTTGCCCACAGCTGTAACAAGCACTCTGTGAGCAAGGCAGAATATAAGCCTAGGTCTCCCAAATCTTAACTGCAAAGCTTTCCTCCTTTCCAGAGCACTTAGCATAGCACTTGTTTTAAGGCAAAGTGGGGCACCTGCATACATCATCAAACTGGCTTACAGAAGCATTTCCAAAGGATAAAAAGAACTTAATCCAAGTGTGAAAAGCCCAAGGCCGAGGGACAGTGGGAGATGAAATTCCAGATGCCCATGCATCTCATGGGATGGAGACAGCCCCCCAGAGGAATTTATTCCCTTGCCATAAATGGCTCATTTGGGACACCTCCAAGACCTTGAATTGGTTCCTCACCTGCTCACCCCAGTTTTCTGAGTTATTTACATCCCCACTGGAGCACACAACCAACCCAGCAGGAGGTTAAGGGACTCCCCACTCCTTTAATTAGCCCACAACAGCTTACTTCTAGGATACCCATCTACTAGCAGTAAATGAGTTAAAACCAAGCTAAACTATGACTTTTTTGCAATAATATGCTTTTTGCTGATAAAGAATTATTTCACAAGAGTCAGCAGCACAATGTGCTGCAGTTTTGCCAGTGGGCCAAATTGCTTTTATCATTCTTGGCTGAGAAACACAGACACTCACACAGTGTCTTTTCCATCCTTAGCTGAGTATCCATGCAGGAGTTTCCATCCATGCAGTCATTTCTCAGGAGGCATCTGACCTTATTTAACAGGCCCTTAATTAAGTGAAAGCAAATGCAAAGGAGAGCGGAGTTCAGCCTCTGATACTGCTGAGGGCGATGAGTGGTATTTTAGGGGCAGGAAAGAACAGTCAAAGAGAACAAAAGTTGCCTTTGCTGCCAACCAGGATTACACTCATTGCTTGCTGGAGATTTACTGAACTCTAGTAACTGTTCTTCCCTGTTTTGTGCAGGACTGCCCAAGGGCAGGGTAGCTGGGCTATGAAATGGGCAGTTTGGAGGCCTCCTTTAAGGATTTAGAGAGAGCCTAACATGACACGTCTTTGCAAAGAGAATGTGCGTTTCAACTCTTGGCTTGGGCCTCTTAGAAGCTCTGATGACCCTGATCTTGCCTAGGATGTCAGTCTGGTCTAGGAGCAGCCAATTAGTCCAAGGAAGAGACTAGGCTGTCGACACTCAGCCTTCCTTCCTGGCTTTCAGAAGTTGAACAGTAGAGTCCTGCAGGAGACCTGACCATCCCCAAAGAGCAGGTCTGTACAGAGTGGTCATCACCTTTCATACCATGCACAGTAGCCCCTTCTACAAGATGACAGTCAATATGCCAAGAACCTCCAAGACAGCAGAGTCGTATGACATAAATCTGCAACAACAGTGCAAAAATTTACAGTTTATGGGTGTCTCTGCTGCTTTTAAATCCTCAGGTCAAAAAGTCACACTTAGTAGACAATCTCAGCTTTCCATTTTCAAACAAGATCATTTCTGTCTTTTCTGGTTTTGGATCAATGATGAAAAACATAGTCCACATGCAACCTGATGGCTCATAAACAAACAAATGCAAATTAAAAGGAAAAACTCTTGAGTTATTTTTAAAGCTTGTGATCTTGAGCCAGTGTTTCTGGGGACAGCCTCAAACTGACAATCCCCTGGAAACAGCCACTCCAAACCTAGGAGTTAATGCTAATTGAAATCTTGAGCGAAGACCACATCTGAAGAAATTAAGCTATAATTAAGTGAAGTTATTAATGATTACTTTAACTAATTGCTATGATAACATAAGCAGCAGACAAGATTTTAATCACTGGTCATGAAATCAGAAGTAAACTAACCAGTCACCACCTCTTCCTTTGCAGCTAATTTGCACACAATAATTCTGTTGCAGGTAGTGACTCAGCGGCAAAGTGAAGAAGAATAAATCTCAGGAGACAAATAGGTATAAGCCTTCCCCGTTTTAATGAGAAACAGACACAGAAAGTCCAAAAAGACCCTGTCAGCATGATTTGTGATACTGTTACTTAATTTTTACCAAATGTGGTTTCTGCCATGCGTTAGCTGGGCTGCATATTTATTTGATATTTCATTGGCGAAGTTTGAAAAAGCCCCCAAAATACCTATCTGCTTTTGGTATGCATGACCCTACCAGTGTCACCCTCAACATACTGTAATGGTTTAGGGAATATAGCATGCGCAGATGTGATTTCTTCTCAGATCATGGATGACAACTTCCCGCTGCAGCGTGAAGCTGACTCACCTGTACAAAACAAACCCGCCTGCACAGAGAGGTACAGCAAATCTCCTTCTCTGAGTAAAATGTAGGGTTACTCATAAACTGTTTGCAGTACAGAGTCTTCCCTAACCATTAGTAAACCAAAAGTAGGAGGCAGCTCGAAGCCTTGGGATTTTAATAATACAAAGTTGGGGCCTCTTGCTGTTTGCCTTCTGGTTTTTGAGCCTTTAAGTTCATTTTCTTTAACTCTTCCCTTTGATCCCTCTATATCAAAGGGAAGAGCTGAGATTTTTACATCTTGGAGATGCTTCCAGGTGCTGTGTCAGCTTTGCAAAACACACCTAAAGCTGGGAGAGACCGAGGAGTCCAACATGCTGAAACAGATATTTAGGGGGTGATGGACCTGACCTTCCAAATACTAGTCCAAAGCCACAACAGGAAAATGAGCATCCTGCACCTCCTGACACCTAGAGCAGGGCTACATGTGCATGTCAACTGTTAAGCATCCCGGAGGCAAGGAAACATGGTCAGCCAGCAGTGTGGTGGCAGCTGGAAACGGAGAGAGCAAAGGAACTGGGGTGCCAGGACTGGAGGAGTGACAGAAAAGCAAGTGCAGGTCCATAAATGAGAGGAGAGGGCCACAGAGAGGGATGGGATCAGAGAGAGAGGCAGGGATAGTGAGGAAGGGGTGAAAGAGATCTTAACCCTCGCAGAGAGCTCCAGGGAGCTTGTAGGCTCAGGCTTCTCATTTGGTAGGAGAAAGAAATCCAGAGAAAGGGTTAGAGGAGGAAGAGGCACCTAAGGAGGCATGTGCAAGTGTGATAAGAAGCAGAGGATGTGCAGAGACACTGCAGGCCTCCTTCCCCTGCTCCTCCAGCAGCATTTCACGTCTGCTCTTCATCCCCTTAGGTCAGTGTGTGAGGCAGAGGGCTCTCCAGTGCCTGCACACCAGAAACAAAGAAGGAAAAAGTAACTGCCTGAGCCTCCAATATACCCATATCCCCATGATTGAGAGGGAACATCTCAACACAGGGACAAGTGGCATCCAGACAGATAAGTAAGCGAATTACACCTCCGTGCAGCTCCCTCCCTGCCTCCGCCGCACAAGACCCTCTGCTCAGCATGAAACACCGTCTGGCTTGTAACTCACTTGGAGACTTTGTGAAGGTCGGAGCGAAATGTCAGATCTCCTGATAAAGCATGA
This sequence comes from Phalacrocorax carbo, assembly GCF_963921805.1. NCBI lineage: Eukaryota > Metazoa > Chordata > Aves > Suliformes > Phalacrocoracidae > Phalacrocorax > Phalacrocorax carbo. The sequence goes on along the minus strand of NC_087513.1, from coordinate 3,477,893 downwards.
CAGGTCCCATGCGTTCACCAGTCCTTCCCTCCTCTTTTGACAGGGGCTCGAAGCACACATTCGCACCTGAAACCCGTGTTTGGCCACACCTCTGTGAAATAACGGGATCTTCATATACCATGTCTCCGGGTTTTGGTGACAAATCTTCTCTCCTTCATTTGATCAATCTCCCTATAAAATGCGTATTTATATATAGTGGAGCCCCTCTGATTGTGTAAAGTTGCTGCATCCTGCTCCTGAGGGCACGGCATGTCTGATAGCGCCGACAAGTGACACTTGTCACCCCTCAACGTTCACAGGAGCTGCAAGGGAGGACCTGTTTCAGGCACAGAGCACAGGGCTGAGCAGGGGTCCCCGCTCCCCTTGGAGCCCAGGGAGGCCAGCTCCAGATGAAAAGTCCCATGTGCAGCCCAAGGACCCCCCAGTGCACTGAGGAAAGTGCTCCCACGCAGAAGCTGACATTAAAAAGGCCAGGATCTATATATTTTTTTGACAGCATGAGAAACCCTCTTCTTCTAGCCAGGTTTATTGCAACAACTCTTTGAAGGTGTTTCAAGTTAAAGGTTGCCTTGCCGAGCTGAGTCTTAATACCTCATTGCCCACCATTGGGGCATGGCAAAAGCAACACTTGCTGGGACAAGCTGGAGAAACTGGCTTTATATCTGGGGCTTCCATTCCTGTTGAGGACTGGTCAGTGATGAAGCTGAGCCTGGCAAAACTGCTTTTATTGGAGCAGCTACACACCCAACAGAACCACTCATCTCCAGGGCACAGCCAGGGCTGAGCCCAGCAGGTGGAGGGAGGAGAAACCTCCTCCATCCCCAGGGACAGGAGCAGCCCTGGTGCCTGCCTGCCTTTGAAAAGGTCAGGTCAAACCATCACCCTCTTGTCCCTCATTTCCACAGACCTCAAAATACCAGGGGTTTTCTGTGGGCAGCGAAAACCTCTGATAAGTCAGAGCTTCATCCGTTTCTGAAAAGAACTGTGCTACATGGCTTGTACAGTGGATGGGCTGTATCCCCCCCAAGGCCAGCCTGCACTCCTCCATGCTGTTCAGAGTCCTGCCTCCAGCGAAGGCAAACCCCTGTGCCCGCTCTCAGCCACCAAGGCCCTACAAATGTTACTTCATTCGAGCACCCGAAGTGTGTTATATCACGAGCACACAGAGAACAACCCTTCTGCCGTGACAGCAGCACTGTCATTCGCATTGCTCGCTACTTCACAGATTAAATCGGATGGGCCAAGGCTTCTGTAGCGTTGAGCCTTTCACATAATCAGATCAGATTTTAAATAATAATACTTCATACCTTTTTCACTAACCTCTCTTATACAGACACCCTTGGGCTTCAAAGATGGGTGGGGGGAGATGATCAAATAAACCGCAGGGCTCCTGGATTCTCTATGGGGCTCCACTAACAAATTGTGGTCCTAAAAAAACCTGCCTAAGCTTCTGCTTCAGAATAGCCAACAACAAAATAAGTCTGCTCATGTTGTAATGGTCAGGGAAGTACAAGTAGTCACAAAAACAGCAAAAATATGTTCTTGGAAGTTTCTGGAGGAAAAACAAGTTGCTTATCTTGTTCCAGATCTGATTTTTTTAAGGAAGTGAGTGAGTGAGTGAACAGTTGTCCCATTGCCATCTCCTAGAGAGAATTAGGACAGCTCCTGGGTGTGTTACAAGACTATCCAGCCCAAAGGAGCCAAATGCATAGTCTCTGTAAATCTGAAGGGCTGTACAAAGCCAGTGGTGGTATCTGAGGTGACCTGTTGTCAAATGGACCTGCACAAAAAGGACACTGAGCAAATCTGAAGTCAGTGCATTGATTATTGGCATATTATCATGCTTAAGGGCTTTGACCATGCAGGGAGCCCCATTCTGCTCCAAGGAAAGAAAGGATCCACAGAATAAAAGGATGAGAAAGAGGAGCAGCGTCTTGACCAAAGTCTCACAGGAGCTCATAGACATCACCAGCTTCCCATCTCATCCCAGCAGGTGAGTGGGACTGTTTTCACTTTAGTACTGGAGGTGCCATCCCATTCTTGCCCAGTATGGAGCAGAAGAGAAAACAAGCCCAGCTCCGTCATCATGTCATTTCTCCTAAGTTATCATCATCTAGCAGCTTATTTAATAAAGACAAATGTAGAGAGTTTCTCCCCTCCCCACTCGTAATTTGAGGTATCAATATCCATTGCTCAGGGAGAGAGTCAGAGATATCAGAGACACAAAATATGTAAAGTAAAATTATTCAAGCAGAAGAAATGACAGTCATAGAATGGAAACTATAACCCCCAACTTTGCATGGGGAGAGGGATAGCCAGCCTGCCACATCTGAGATCCTGGACCACAGCAACCCTGCAAACACCTCCCTCCAAAAACTGTATATATCCCTGTTTATGGGCCAGGGCAAAACTTCTCCTAGCTTAGGTAAAGGCTAATAATTTCATTGTTAGACACAGCCCGGAAAACAGCCACCTGAAAAGGGTATGAGGGGGGTCTATAAAATCATGGCAGGTGAAGAGGGAACAATTATTCACTGTTGCTTTTTTTTAAGGCAGGAATTAGCGGATGGTAAAACTGCCACGAGGGTGGGTGAGACGAGGGGACATTGTGGCCCATCTCCATCCTGGAGACTGCGGACTGTTGGCAAGTGCAGCGCAGTGCTGTCAGAGGGTCAGAGCACAACACACAATATCAGTGGGAGATTTGGTGTTAGGCAACTGGGTGATACTGGAAAGAAACCACACTGCTTTGAAAGTGCTATAGGAATGTGTGCTCCCAAGCAAGACGTGCTCCAGGCAACTGATGAAGGCAATGAGCATATCAAGCCGGTGTTTTATGTTTGGTGCCACTTATGTGATCCAAGGTCAGGTGGGTAATACTTGCCTAATGAATCATTGAACCTTAATGTATGAGTGAACACATCACGCTCAGACCAGTGGTCTCCAGTTGAATGGAAGCTGCACTGGAGGGCACCTGCCATCACCCTACCAAAATCCCTCATTGCTCCCTTTTGCCTGTGGATCTAAAGCTCTTCACAAGCATTCATGAATCAACCAGTTACGATCTTTCAAGCCCCTGCATGTCCACAAGACTAATTATGTACAATTAATTTCTTCATGCAAAACTATTTCCTCCTTCCATCCCAAGCCGCAAACTTCCTAAGGGCAAGCGCTCTGCTGGAATCAGCTGGGCTTCCATGTCAAACACCCACACTGGTCCTTCCCTGGAGTCTAGCTGGTAGTCTTTTCAGTAATAACACTAATAGCACACAGGAACATCACGCTAAACTTGGCCTGCACCCTGGCAGGCAGCATCCTACATTGTTGATCACTGTGTCTCAAAGAGGCTCCAGCTTCTCCAAATACTCCAGCTGGAGCCAAATGATTCAGCGTTACACTTACCCATATCTGTGGCAGATGTAGCCACAGGCTGAACGGGGATGGAGAGCAATGTGGTATGCAGCAGATGCAGTAGCAACTCCTTGTCATGTAGCCAGTAGGACGCATACTGCATAAGGCACTGCTGGGGGTGGCTTCTGCTCCCTTAGTTCTTTGCCTCTGGCCCCTCAAAAATTGCATCAGTGTATAAATACAATGGTTTCTCAGCATGAAAATTTATGAGCTCAACAGCGGGGCACATCTTTGTAGCAACTGTGTTCACTATCAGAACTTCACGCGCAATCCTGACGTCCATAGCGTGATCACGCTAAAAGCTTTCAGAGAACCATTGACTGACGAAATTCCTTACCTGCTTCTCAGACATGATGTAGAGGTGTTCATGATCCACTGAGAAGGCCATATCCCGTAATATGGGGCCAGCATCCACCACCTGCACAATCTCATACTCCAGCGTGTTCTTGGTGGTGCCATCCACACGGATCTACAGAGCAAAACCAAAAACAGAGAGAGAACATGAGTATTCTGCCTCCTTCTGTGGCAACTGTAGAATAATCACTGGAGAAATGCATTGTGATCCAGGTCTTTTGGACAACAACCGCTATCATAACAAAGTGAATTTTTCCACTGCTTCCTCACTTAAAGGATAAAGCGGGTTTAACTGCTTCTGCTGGTCCCATCAACACTAGAGCCCTGTAGCACAATCCAGAGCCTGCTCGCTTTTAGCTGGCGCTATCACTGTGTTACTGTCATTGCCTGGACAAATCTACCGAGCTGAAAATGATGGCGCAAAGGGCAGAATTTGTGGTGATGATGAGCAAAAGATAAAAAAAAAGCCCACACGAGAGTCTGCAGGACTGACTCACTCAAATGCTAGTCAGACAATATTATTGTTCTTATTGCTAATATTCCATGGGGCAATATATTATTGCAGGGTGTACAATACAGCACAGACTATTTCTCTTGTTGATTACATATATCAGATATTGAAATCAGTCCTGCACAAATATGGCGCCTTATGATTCCAGCCACATTTCATAACAGGGTGTCACTTAGGAACATCAATAACAGGAATTATGAGGAGGAACCAGACGCACAGTCCCAGTCTACCCCTGACAGTGACCCAGCGGTACAGAAGGAAATGCACAAAGCAACAGATTTTTCTTTACCTGTCGAAAAACAATTTCTAGAGATCAGGCTCAAAAGCAGCTGGACAAGGTTTGTAATCCCTGTCAATACTATAATCACAATTCAGGATAATCTAGCTATCCACAGGAGTGTCAGGTCCTTCTGGATCTTATGAGGCTCTGTACTTCATCAAACCCCGTGGCTGTGTGTTTCAGAGATATGTCCACGTTCCTTATCTCCCTTGCTATGTTTTCAACGTGTTGCCTTTCAGAAAGTCTGCTATCCTGCAGCAACACAACCATTACAGTACCCTTCCCTAGAAGAAACAAAGTTGTACTACGTCTGCTTCGTGCTCCACACCATGATCCCCCTACCTTCCTGACCAAAGGCAGAGCAAAGGCTCCCAGTCCCTGGTTTGCACTTGTGCACTTTCATAGCTGAGCAAAAAGCACCCTTCCCACCCAAAGGAAATAACAAGTCATGGAGAAATTATGGCATCAAGACCCATTCCCACTGTTTGCTGGCACAGTCAGGAGCTTGTTCCTTCTGTATCGACCTTTCAGCCAAGAAACTGAGCCTAAATCTTCTATTGGAGAGGCAAAGAGAAAGGAAAAGAGGGAATGACAAAGGGTCTGGAAAGCCTGTATGAGCAAAGGGAAGCAATGATATACAGATTCTTATCTTTGTCCTTCCTCAGTCTCCCCATCTGCTGTATGACAACAAAGAAATCTTATTCCCCCAGGAAAGACAGGGGAAATGAGTCAGAGAGGAGTGTCATGGTTTTGGCTGGGATAGAGTTAATTTTCTTCACTGTAGCTGGTACAGCGCTGTCTTTTGGATTTAATATGAGAATAATGTTGTTAGCACACTCATGTTTTAGTTGCTGCTGAGCAGTGCTTACACTAGTCAAGGACTTTCCCAGCTTCCCGTGCTCTGCCGGGGGCACAAGAAGCCGGGAGGGGAGGGGGCACAGCCAAGAGAGCTGATCCAAACTAGCCAGAGGGATATTCCATATCAGATGACGTCATGCCCAGTATGTTAACTGGGAGGGGCTGGCTGGGGGAAGCAGCGATAGTGGCTTGGGGACTGGTGGCATCGGTCAGCAGGTGGTGAGCCGGTGCATCACTTGGTCCCCCTCCCTTCTCTGGGTTTCACGTCTCTCTCACATTATTTTTCTATTATTATTATTATTATTATTATTATTATTATTATTATTATTATTATTATTATTATTACTATTACTATTACTATTATTATTATTATTAAACTGTTCTTATCTCAACCCATGAGTTTTCTTACTTTTGCTCTTCCGATTCTCTCCCCCATCCCACTGGGGAGGGGGGAGGGAGCGAGCGGCTGCGTGGGGCTTAGTTGTTGACCGGGGCTGAACCACAACAGGAGTTAGAGGGGCTCCCTGTGGCAGCAAAGGGTGTGGAGGGTGCTCAGGGATGCTCAGAGCCTAAGTGCTATCAGTCAGCCTCCGCAGAAGTGGGTGCATGTGTGGGCATTGGCTGTTGGGCTGGTCAAATGACACTAGAGGATTAGCTGTTAGTTTGTCATGTTGATGAATTTGGTGATGACAGCAACACAGTCTGCAGCCTCGACACACAAAGAGGTCAAGGCCTGAAGGCCAGCCCCGAGCATCCATGACTCCCACTGGCTCTGACTGCCTGGGAGGAAAGGGCTCCTCGTGTCCATGGTCCCTAATGGGTGAATTCAGCTCCTCAGAGTCTCTTCTTGAAAGTGGACACTGATGTGATTCACCCAGGAGGTCAAGAGCAAAGAGACCAACGGGATCAGGATGAGTCATTCCCCTTAGGACAGACAGGAGAAAGGAAGGAGACAGAAAGGGCTGGAGGTTGGGAACCACAGGAGTCTCCCTGCTGGGGCTCTGCCCAGGGTAGCTCCCCTGGCAGGAGCCTTTCCTATTTCCCACAGAGACTTCCCTGCACCAAGTTCTCACTCTCAGGGAGCAGTCGCTGAGCTTTGTCTGCTGTTTCAGCTCTGCCTCCCTCCCCAGTCCCTTGCGGGTGCTCGTCCCTGTCAGAGGGCTGCAGAAAATCCTCGCTCTCTCTTCTGATCACCGTGCTAAACAAACCTTACATCTTTGCTGTTTCGACCTTGATTTTTCAGCATCGTCAGGGTCAGATCTGTAGGCCACTAGATATGTAAGCAGCCAATTATCACCCCAGGGCTCAGTCACTGTCCTCAGCCTTTGCCAGGCCCCATTAAAGGAGAAGGAGCTCAGAGATGGAAGAGGCAGGCTGGAGAAATAGTTGTCTGGAGTTAACAAACCACGCAGACGGGAGGCACGGCCCCCAGGGATCTCCCCTGTGCATTTGGTGCAGGTAAAAGATTGCAGAGGTTTCACACCAGGAAAACAGAGATACTTAGAAGTGATTTAACAGCTATTGCTAGCCTAATTGCCTGCAAAATCATTATTTTGCAGAGGGGGAGGGAGGGAGGAACAGGGCTTGTTCCACTGTACATGTGGAAAACACACAAATGCACTCATGCACACACACCCAACAACTGTAAGTGCAGAAACCTCTTTCTCTCTCATTAGAGCTAGCAGATAAGTAAAAAGGAAATTTAGAAGAAGGCCAGAAAGTCTGACAGGTGTTCACCCACGCTGCACGGACGGTGCAAGCCCCGTGCCAGCAAAGAGGTGATTATCATAGCTTGCATCCAGAAGTCTGGCCCTTAACTCAGGCGATCCCTTTACCTGTCTTAACCTCTGGTTTTCTTATGTTTGACCCCAGGCATGGAGCCCAGAGGTTCTCCACCTTTTCTGCACATTCTTCTTAGTCCTGAGCATCAAAAAAACACAACAGCAATTTCTCTTAGAGATTTCTTCCTGGTTCCCGGGTACCCACTAGATCTAGGGCATCTGGGTTAGCAAAAAATATCAAAAGAAGAGCCTGTGACAGGGAAATGAGAAGATTCTCGTCAAAGCCTGCAAGTGATCACCACTAAACTCAGGGACACAGATACAATCTCTGCTCAGAAAGCTCCCCAAGTTGCCAATTGCAGGGAATTTGAAGCACATACCAGCAGTTTGCTCTGCTCCTGCTCTTTGCCAGCATCAGCCACAAGTCCCATGTGGAGCTGGAGTTTTCTCCTGACTAAAGTATGGGTATTCTTATATTCAAGATGTTATTAGGCTGTGGGATTAGAGCCTGACTGTCAGTCCAGTGAGGATTTCTCCCTGAAACTGTGAACCATGAGCACGTCTGCAAGGGAAGAGGGAGGGGAGCAAGAAGCAATAGGGAGGGCCATACATGAGTCCCAAAATGCTCAGTCCACAACAACCACCACTGCCAGATGTGGGCACACTCCTCCACAAACACGGTCATCACCTCCACCCCAGGAATACCTGTTCCTACTACCTACCTGCCTACCCTGGTCAACCACAAGCTCCTTGGACCACAAGATGCTCCACTCAGCACCCCAAGCCCCCTTGCCCTCCTTGAATCCAGCACACATGTGCAGAGCTCCAGGGGACCAACACGCTCAGGCTGCACATTAATCCTGCTTCCTGGAAGGCTGTACTCACTGGGCTTCGTTTTGCAAAGCGGGCTGCTATTAAAACATCACCATGATGCTTCCTGAAGGTCAACTACCAGGGGACCTATTCTGGCAGCTGTTTGTTTTTTTTTTGTCTGAACATTATCTAGGTCTGGCTGTTTATTTACATCCATTGAAGTATCAGACAATAAATATCCTCTCCCAGTAGCAAACAGATGCTTGCACTCGAATGTTCTGGCTAGCGCTGACTTCAAAATTATCTCCTTAATGAGCAAACAACACCATTAATCTTTAAAGACACAGGCTCTGGCCTTCCCTGAGCTCCCACCCTGGTCATGCCTAGCCCTACAGGCACCCTGGTAAGAAGCCCACGGATCCAGTAGATGAAAGAAGGTAAAAGATACCTTCCATCACTCAACCGGTGCTTTTCAGCATTATCTGGGTCTCCCCAGCTGCCTTGTGGTCCACAGGAGGGTGATGCTTGAGCACAGTCTCCCAGGCAAGCTGGTGGCAGATGCCTCAATCACACTTCTAAGAGAGAGATGCACTGGGATCATGCAGTTATTGAAAAGAGGGACACAATAAAATCCTCCAAATCATGGATATGGACTCAAAAGGGTCAGAGAAAATCAGCGGGGTTGGAGGACAAAGAAGGAAGTGGTGCTAGCAAAAACTTAGTCTTGTTGCCTGAAGATGAACCAAGATCATGGCAAAAAGCAAATATTTTTAAGCTCACCAGAGCAACAGACACACCTGCCTTCCAGACTGGAGCATCGATCCTGTCCCGTGCTCTGAGAGGACCACACACCTCTGTTAGCACGTTATTCCTCCTCTAAGCTGGATGAGGATGGTCTCTTTTGGAAAGCCTCATTGTGCAGATGGGGGTGAGAAAGAGGGGAAGTGACTGAACGTGCCAGCAGCAGAGCTGGGAAAAGCTCTCCCAAACTGTGTATTTACATTAGCAAATAGCACAGTATAAAAGGCGTTATCTGTAAAGGGACACTCTTTCTGCTAAAATCCAACATCCATACTAGATGTGCTTCAGGAGCTTTACTTCAGACCCATCAAAGCCTGATCCCGTAGACTGAATCAGTGTTTGGAGCACATTAACATCATCCAGTTTCTCTTTATCCAAGAAAAATCCAGTTCATACACTTTAAGACTGCTCTGCTATATGAATCACAGCAAATTAAGCATGGACAACTGATTATCTTCAGAATTGTCTTCAGTCTCACTTCAAAGGCACACTCCTGAACCAGGACTCCTGCTACAACCTTACCTCTATTTTATTGTCCCAACAGCTTGGACTGGTCACTGGCAGCAAAATAATGGAGCTTTTCCACTGTGTAAATTGAGCTCAGCTGTTTCCTACTCTTCTAAAACCATCACCTCCTGCCCAGAGCATCACTCCTGGCCCAATAGAGTCCAAATGAAATCCCCTCCATTAACTCCTTTGTATAAAGCACTTGAAACCCATCCAAGACTCCTGAGAGTGCGGTCAGGAGCAGGATCATGATGGCCGGCCAGGCGGACAGCAGGAGCAGACGCTGCTTGGATGATAGCAATTACAAATAATTAAATGAATAACTAAGTGGAAGAGGAATTGGTGAACCATGGCTCACTTAGCCAACCCGCCCCTCCCCACCACTCTTCTTTTGTGCAGCGTCAGCAGCCCCCGGGCTGATGAAGTTAAAAGAAATTCATCATTGCTGGCCCCAATGCTTCCAGCCAACGCTCCAGCAGCTCCTGCTCAAGTCATGCTGGTGGCTTATTTTGGCCATGAAATTACCCCAGATCCCAGGGGAGGTGAGTAGGTGGCTGCAAGAAGATTGCAAGAGTGGATTTCAAAGACAAAGCCCTACAGGTCACGGAATCCATCCCTGTTGTGTCCTCCTGGCTGCAAGGGAGCAAACACAGCTGTGGCACTGCCTCTGAAAGGAGAAATATTTTTGGGCAGGGGAAGCCAGACCTGGCAGGACAATCTCTGTTCTCTCCATATCTCGAGGCATCCCTCTTTTGTCCTCCCTGCCTCTCCTTCTCCCAGGGCTTCTCACTGAAATCACCATCATTATTTCTCAGTATTGGATTAAGGATCTGCAAACCTCATTTTCAGGAGATCCAAGCAGCCCTGGAGCCCAGCACATCAATCCAGGCCGCTCTGAGCAGTGCCCAGCCACAGCCTTACGACTGCACAGGGGCCTCTAATACTTCATTGCTTTTCCAATATCCGTTCCTCCCTGTTTTATGAACCTAATGTTCCCCAGTGGATGCTGGGACTGCTGGCTGCTGTTCCTGGCATGGTGCAGGGGCAAACACACAACAGACAGTGTATGATCTAATGTCAGGCCGTTATGATGATCGTCTATTTCTGTTTTTCCATTGATTTGGGTTGCATGATGTAGCTCTATTGATCTGAGCAAAGACGGAGAAGGAGCTGGTGACACTCCATGCTCCTCCTATTTCCCTCCGTTTTGGTATGTGTTTTCCAGTCGAATAATCTGTTCTAATTTTCCTAAAGCCTATTAACAGGAGATCAATTTCTAATAAAACACGGCATTTCAATAGCCCCGTCTATCTACTGATCCAAAAGGCCTTTAGGAACACTAATTGAAAAAGCAAGGGGTGAGGTATCTCCTTCTCATGCCTAATAGTCAGCAGCCCTCTCTCTTCTCTTGTACAGATGTTTTAAGGTGCTGCTTGCATGGATGATGCCAGCCCATCCAAATACAGATCAGAGAGCACCTTCAACCATACGGAGAGCAGGATCCTGGAAAACCAGGTATTTAATCTTCTCAACTCTTACGCTTTCAATGCTATCCAGTCCCCAGTGTGTCATGATGGCAGTCACTCTCACCAGAAGTGATGTTAGCTGATCCGGAGAGGAGAGAAGAGTAAACCCCAGCCTTTTGCTTCCAAGGGAGACCCACATCCTAAAGTTGCAAGTGCCCTCCAGATTTTACCCTGGCAAGGCTCACCTCTAAAACTCTGTCCCAAGCTCATCAGTGTCTGTGTGATCCACAGACCCAAAGCTGTACACACAAAAATACCCCTGCAGAAGGCACCTACAGGCACAGCATGCTCGCTCCGTACAATGCATAGGTACACCTGAGCGCACACATCTGCTCCACACAACAGGAGCGACAGCAAAGCGGATTAGTCTTGCAATCCCTTCAGGTTCCTGGTTTACATTTCTTTTGTCCAGGAGACCTAAATCTTGTGCTTAGGAAGGAAGCAAGACATATTTGCTACAGTATTGCAACAGCCAAGGAAAATGGTTCTTTCCCCCCTTCTCCACCCACACGGTTCCCAAGGCCTTTTTTTTTTTAAAAAAAAAAACACAACCAAAAATAGGATTTTCAAGAAAACAGCTTCTCTAGAATACCTCCAGCTAATCCCTATCATCCGAAGGCATTGCACTGTAATCTTCCCTCCGCACGCCCTCAGCCAGGCTCTGGCAGAGAGCACGGGTGGCTGCACTGGGCAGGGCCACGGGGTCTAATCCCTGCAGCAGAGTCACCCACTGACCTCTCGTGTAATCCAGCCAGGCTGCAAAATTAGGTCAAACAGAGACAAGCCTAACTGCTGGATAGGAGCTCCCTCTTGCAGGGCGAGCGTAGCACTCTGAGGCAGACGAGGATTCCTCTTATTTCAGCAGGGCCAGGAGAAAGTTGGGACAAGATGCTGATGGCCATCTCTTTTCGGTTCATGGCATAGGTGCTTTGGTTTCATGGTGGGTCAGTGTCACAGCAGATCAAGCATGCAGTGATGTGGGATATGCTGCAATGAACCTTCTGGTTTGAGCCAGAGGGTTCTGCAAGCCAGGAGATGAACTCCTAGCTGACAGAGGTCCCCTTTCTTTCATAGTCCTCGGTACCTGACTACTGTGCCATACCACTGTGGTTCCCCACCGACTTTTAGAGCAAGAGATACTCCCGGCTGCAATGGATTTACGATCTAAAATAGACATAAATAAAAGACCAGCCTTTCATTCTGGGCTTGGACAGCACCTAGAACAGTGTCTTTATGACCGCTGCTCCCACTACTATAAAAGTAATAATTACAGCTTGAAGTGTCACCAACTAGGCTGTACCTGAACTGCAGGGCTCACCCCAAAATGAAACAGCTACAGAGCTGGAAACAGAGGGACGGGGAAGGAGATGACCGGGTCCTTCCTCTCCCTCACCAGGGAGAGCATGTCAGGTGAGTGCAGCTTTCACATTCATGAGCCAATTGACAGATTACATCATTTTTGAAAGCACGGTTTACACACGCTCCCCTGGTGCTCCCTGATTGATAAATTAGACACTCATGAGCCACGTGCTAATCAATGCAAATCATTAGTTCGTAACAACACAAGGCAAGCTCGGCAGAGCTCATTTTTCAAGGTAATGGCCTGCCAAGTGATCAGCGTTCAGCAGCGAGCCCTGCCAGGCGATCTATTAACAGGCTGCTGGCACTCACCTATGGCACGGGGCTGAGGCCTTTGCTGTCCAGTCCTCACCAAGGATGGGGCTGTGCTGCTCAGTGCAAGAGCCAGAGCCCTGGACCTGCTATCCCTCCTCCTTCCTCTCCATAAGGCATCACAGATCCTGGCCCTTGCCCGGGCTCTGCTGACAGTGGCCGCCTTGGTCCCAGACATCTGGGGTGCACGTGCTCTCACTGCCCACGAACACTTGTTCCCCACTTAACCCAACCCTGCGACTTAAAATAAAAGTAATTTGAGACTGAAAAATTGTACTTTGCCCTCTATCAGTGGAAAAGGAAGCAGGGCACTCAGTCCTAGGAAGGGTCGTGCTGACAGCGGTGGCATCTCTAAGAGCTGATGTCTGCGTCAGGAATGGGCTTGCCCAAAAGAAGAGGCCATCTGAACACTCTAGCCACCAGATTTTATATCCAAACGTTTGGCTTCAGGCTTTTACAAGTGTTGCTCAGCTGAGTGAGTAGTTTGGGAGAATGAAACTACACCTGGGAAAGACCTGTCAATACTGACCTTTCTGCCAGAGCAAAGGGAGGGCAGGAGCATGCTCTTTCCCCAAAGAAGCCTGTAAAGTGTCTCCTTCTCAAGGTCTGCAGGATTTCAATCCTGCTGGCAACAGAGCAGAGTCTCTTGGTCCATGGGTTGCTTTATCAGACACACATCCTACCACAGGTGCTCCATAAAACAGCTCCAGGTCCTCCATGGAGAATAAGGGTTCTCTATTTGATTTTCCCAGAGGTAAAGTTCAGTGCTCTCTTCTGATACGTCATGGAGTTGTTCCAATTTTCCAGGATGCAGGAGTTCAGATGCACATAAAGCCACTGGCCACGGCAGGAAAGGTACAGATCTCCAGGCGCTTTCATTTCTCCCAAACTGGTGGAATTTCATTTACATTTCAGGGAGGGGACAGCTATTTTTTAAACATTTACCCTGTTACTTCCACCAGTCCTGTTTCTTCATAAACAGAATGGAAATAGCTGCTTTTAGTCAGAGTGGGTTTTAATTGAGATTAAGGGAACAACAGTGCAAAAAGAAAAAAGGGTCTGAAAATTAAACTTTTACATACAAGAGCGCGGGTGGCAACCCATGAGGTGCATAACCCAAAATGCTTGCCTAACTCTGGTCAGCTCTTAAGCAGGGGTCAAACTGCAGATGAAAACAATTCAGACAAGTAGCACTACCAGAAAGGCTCAAAGCCCTGTGTGCTTTTGGTTCAGAAATACCCAGAAGCATAGCGTGCGTGTGAGCAGGACTGACCCGAGACAAAGATATCAACATAGTTGGACTTGGAGTAGAAATCCTTACATGGAACTGCTCAGAAATTGAGACAGATAGTACTATGGGATGATATGAGGACAGATGGATTGCAACATGGGCTGGATCATGAATACAAGTCCTTTATAAGTGTCTGTTCATGGAGCTGAGGGACCAGATTCCTCCCAGAGATGAGCTCATCCCACCACGCCGGGAACGCGGTGACCTGGAGGGTTGGGAGCCCCACGGCGGGGGGTGCGGAGCAGCACCACAAAGGGCCCTTTGACTGCAGCCAGACGGGGTGAGCTTTGAGATACCCACAGATCCTCATGACACAGTGTCACTTGAGAGGAAGCCAGCTGCCCTTTGACAACGGGAGGCGTGCACGCATGCGGACACCCGCGCACCCACATGGACACATGGGCAGGAGAGCACACAGATGGACATGGGCAGCAGAGCACACATCAACACCGTGGCATGCAATAGGGTGGAAATATTCGAGCAGGCAGGGTGTGGAGGCACCCAGCAACATATGCACGCCTGTGTGAGCACAGCCTCCCCACTGAGGCTCATCTGCCCGGACGGAGGATGTGCTCACCAACACACCACGGGGTCTTGGTCATGAGCAAGGGGACGTGGGGTGATGTAAAGGTGAGCACAGGGATGCACCGAGTGTATATTCACACACAGCAGAGTCAGGGATGGGAGCACACGTGGACAGCACAGGCATCCCTGCTCCCTGTAGCAGAAAACACAGGGAATCTGCTCTGAATACGGGCATTTACACACACCTCTGGTGGCGCGGTGCCCTGTGCAGCTCCAGGCATCAGCGAGGGCAACAAGCTCAATCATAGCCTGTCACATTCAATCTTGGAGATATACAGATGCAGTTGCAATTTCCCTTTGCAGCATATCAGAGGCAGAGTAAAGCTCCTGCTCTGCTGAGGATTTGGGCACTTTCGCTGCTTTCTCTAGAGAAAACAAATCAAAAATCATATCCCAGAGATTATATCACTGGTCAAGTAAGATTCTCTGTTCTTGCACTGATATTTGTGTCAGGTACTGGTGCTAAATGACTAGAGAGATGCAGAAAATGATGGGCTGTGAGTGCATAACTGAAAACAGAAATCTGGGGGCCGGAGCTGTTTGCTCGCTCCTTTGCTAAGAGCTACGAGCTGGATGGGTGGATGGAGTCATGGCTTGGAAACAATTCCTGTCAGCAATGAGGGGACTCGTTATCTCCAAGGCCAGGGGAAAGGGGAACCTGAAAGAGAAGCTTTCCAAAGAAATCAGCCAGCCCAGACTTGCTGTCCAGTCCTTTTTGTCAGTTGACATCCCTGGGGCTAAGGTCAAGATAATGAAGTCCCACATATCTCTGGGCCCCAGCCCCACTGACAGGGTTATGCTCTGCAAAGGTTATTGTAATTCAGTTGCTGACTCTTTCAGCTCCTGGGTTTCTCAATGCCAAGGTGACCTATTAAGAACTTAATATGAGATAAAAAACATCCCTTCAAGCCTTTCTAACCTTCATAATCTATGTTTATCCACAGAGGGGGTGAAAAAAAAAGAGAGAAGGAGTGAATGCTTATCTTCCAATATTGCCTCAGATAAAAGGGAAGTACCATCTGGGAACAAAGCTCCACATTTTCCCTTCCTCCCCTTTCACGCAAGCAGCCAGAAAACTGATCCAGCGTTGAAACAGTGGGTGAGGTCTCTTCCATTCACCTCTCATAGACTGATCCTCCACCGAAGGCTGCTCTCATCTGCCAATCCACCAATGGTTCCTCTGCTTTTGTCTCTGATGTCTGACCAAGGAACATGAATCTTGAACTGCAGACCAGCCTTAGCACAGGCCACCTTTCTCACCAACCGGTCCCAAATCACAGAATCACAGAATCCCAGAATCCCAGGTTGGGAGGGACCTCAGGGACCATCTAGTCCAACCTTCCTAGGACAAGCACAGTCTAGACAAGATGGCCCAGCACCCTGTCCAGATGACTCTTGAAGGTGTCCAATGTGGCCGAGCCAACCCCTTCCCTGCGGAGATTATTCCAATGATGACTGTCCTCACTGTGAAAAATTTCCCTCTGGTGTCCAATCGGAATCTCCCCAAGAGCAACTTCTGTCCATCCCCCTTGTCCTCTCCATGCGACTCCGTGTAAAAAGGGAGTCTCCATCTTCTTTGTAGCCACCCCTTAAGTACTGGTACATGGTGATGAGATCCCCTCTGAGCCTCCTTTTCTCAAGGCTGAACAAACCCAGCTCTCCCAGCCTATCCTCGTACGGCAGCTTCCCAGTCCTCTGATCATCTTGGTGGCCCTTCTCTGGGCCCCTTCCAGCCCATCCACATCCTTTTTGTACAGCGGGGACCAGAACTGCACACAGTGCTCCAGGTGTGGCCTGACAAGCGCTGAGTAGAGCAGGATAATGACTGCTTTATCTCTGCTGGCGATGCCCTTTTTGATGCAACCCAGCATCCCGTTGGCCTTCTTGAGTAGCAGTGGCCCCAGCAAGTGCCACCTCTTCCGCCAGCCAACCACCAAGACCAAATCCTTCAGCAGCCATCTCTGCTCAGCTGAGTCTCAGAGGCCTTCACCTTCCAAAGGCTTCCTCTCATCTCCCACCAGCCAGTCCCTCATTAGTGACCCAAAGGCATCTCTCATGCTTTCTTTCACCAGGCAATTTGTTGGTCCTTTCCAACAACAGTTGGCTGGGGGTTGGACTAGATGACCTCTGAAGGTCCCTTCCAATCTAAACCATTCTATGATTCACCTGCAGTCTCCAGCACTGAGCTACAAGATGTTTCTAATAACTACTGAATAGAGAGACAGCCGCCCCGCCAAACCCCTGCAGAAAAGACCACGCCAAACACGTCCCTGCTCAGTTCCTCCCTCTCCATCTCCTCAGTCCCTCCTGAAGGGGCCACCAACAACCTCAGCTTGTGGCAGCTTCCAAATGGCCCTATGCACTCTATGCAGCCACTTCATCAATTTTGTCCCCCTAGGATCCCCAAAACATCCAGCCACCTGTGCCCTCACAGGAATGCAGCCGCTTCTGGGGATGCCACATGAGCAAACGTGAACGGCAGGAGGAGAGCATTAGCAGCCATGGCCCTTGCTCCACCTCAGCTAAGAGAGTAAAGAGAGGGGAGCGTAGGGGCTCTCAGCTGTGGGGAAGGGGGGTGAAGGGCACTGGGATATAAAGGGGATGTGCAATGAGAGAGAGGAAAAATGGTCCCAAGCCCAGAGAGCAAAACCCTGCTCCCCCATGGTGAAAACATGGGGCCAAGTCCAGTGTGGTGAATTACATCAGAGGTCACTGGATATGGAGCAGCGGAGAAGTGCATCAGCAGTTGTCTTTCCTAGCAACCTCCTTTGCACAGCCTCTTACTCCAGCCTGAACTGGGCACACGGAACGCTCTCTATTCCCCTTCATCCTCTTATTTGTCTCCAAGGTTAGAGCAAGGGACTTAGAAAAATCAGAATCTTAAACCATAGCTGAGCTATGAACTGGCCATATGTCTTTAGAGATGTCACCTACCCTGTCAGTGCTTCAGACTCCACATTTTTCACTGGAACACCTATGGATTGGATGATTTTTAGGGAACAGCTTCTGCAGGAAATGTTAAATGGTGGTTGCTGAGGTATGAAGTATAGTCTTAAAAAACACCACTGAAGTATCATGCATCACCGCATCCATCAGCTCAGAGAGTGACATGGGGGAAAACAGCATATTGTATGATCACACACCCATGGCTCTCAGATCATTATTAGGGACACTTCCAGAGAGGGCTGGGGAGAGTAAAAATTGATTGGTATTGGAAATCTTCAAATGAAAACTATTGTAGAAGTGAAGTAATTATTACCTCCAATAGCGTAAGAACAGCACGTATCTCCAGACCATTAATCACAGGAGTCTCTCGTACATCAATCAAAATTAGCCAAATCTGTATTTAAAGCTCATGACTGAATTATCTAAAAGTAATTCAAATGTATTTCAAAATAACAGTGTAGCAGGCACATTTTTAATGCCGGTAAATCACCAGCCAGGACCATCAGTGTAAAGTCTCTGTGTACAAAGAGACACAAGGTGGAAATGCAGTGGTTGAGGACAGCAGGGAGTGATTTCCTCCCAGCCAAGCACACCCCAGCGTCTGCAGAGCATCGGCCGAGGTCTGTGGGAGGGGAGCTGACCACCCCACAGAGGAAACAGAGCCCCCCGCGTACACTTAAAAGGATTAGGAGGTCTGCTGGGAACTGTCCTAAAGGAGCTGTATGGCACAGAGGGCAAGGCACAAGGCACGATCAAGAGAGAATTAAGAGAGCCAGAGGGATTTAGCAGGTGAGTACTGACATATTATTCCACTTAGGCAGAGGCAGGGGACTCCTGGGAGAGGAGAAAGGCTGCCTGAGCCATTCAGGTTGGGGACTGGCTGTTGGGCTGGGAATCAGATCCTAGATCAAGCTGTTGGGGAGTTTAAGCTGCCCCATCAAAGGAGTTAGAATGGCTTTCATGAGTCTAACAGGATCCTGTAGCATGAACCAGCCCGAAAAATCTCTCGCCCAACAGAACTGCCGGTGAAATATGAAATGTAAGGACATTTGGAAGGCAGAGAGCCTGGAAAAGCTGAGCGCAA
The DNA here is from genome assembly GCF_963921805.1 of Phalacrocorax carbo. Taxonomy (NCBI): domain Eukaryota; kingdom Metazoa; phylum Chordata; class Aves; order Suliformes; family Phalacrocoracidae; genus Phalacrocorax; species Phalacrocorax carbo. The sequence continues at coordinate 3,459,474 of NC_087513.1, read as the reverse complement.
ACAAGGCCCTGATGGACCATCACTAGGGATGCTTTGGCTGAGCCAAGTGGTGCACAGGGACCACAGCCCAGCAGGGAAGTCAGAGCAGAGCTAAGAAGAGGCACTGTCCTTCCAACAGGCCCAACCTGCAGGTCTGCAACTCACTTGGTGCCCCATAACTTCCCGCAGACCCTTTATTTACTTTTGTAAATACCAGAGCAATGTCCTGTCCGAGGCAAGACAGCTAGTTACTTTTCTTCTAATGCAAGGGATTGAGACGTCTGAGCTCTAAACGTAGCATCCCATAAGGAGTTGCAGGGGTCCTCTATCCTCTAAAGGTTTGTGGCTTGCTATTTACCTACATAGCTCATTACCTCTGTACAAGCCGCTCATACCTAGCCACATAATAACTAATAAACTGCCTGCAAACTCCTGGGGACAAAGTGCAAGCATTCCTGGGGTGGTCGTTAGCAGAGTCGAAACTGTACCCCAGACACTACTGCTGCAGTTGCGTGCCTGGATAGCAGAATTCGGGAAAAAGCTCAGGACTGCTTCCCAGGGATGCGCTCACTGCTGTGTTTCAGATCCCTGGGGTGCCCAAATAGGATCTTCCCCCGCTACCTTGAACGTGTCAAGCAAGGCAGGGAGCATGCAGCAAACCCAGCTGAACCTTTGGTGATGGGAAGGGGATGGAAGAATAGCCTGGGCATGAGCTTCTTGTGTCTCCATAGCCCTCACCTATCTCCCACGGGCCTGGGAGAGACAGCAAGAGCATGTCACTCATGGGAGATGAGAGATCACTTTCCTCTGGGACCTCGAGGTAACCCAGGCAATGAAACTCTACCCAAAGCCATTTTGACATAAGGTCATGGTGCAAGACAAAGCAAGGTCAGGAGTTCAGCGTCAATACAGCAAGTGCCAGTCGTGACACAAAAGACTCAGGGATCAGATATACCTACTGAACGCTGCTTGGGAGGGAGGATATTGAGATGCATAATTACTCCCCCTTTCATCTGTACTGCTCTTCCCCCCAGTTCACAGGCTCTCCTGGCTTTGTCCTTGCACAGGTTGCCTCCGATGGGTCCTAGCCAAGGTACCCCTCCATAGCCACACAGCCCAGATGGTGCTACAGCAGCTGAACAATGAGATATATAAAAGCTTAACCCCCCACCCCTTTCACCGAAGCAATGGCTAGGGCTTCATAAGAATCACTCCTACGAGCAACTAGTTACCTCTGTGGTCACCACCAGCTTTGTGCTGGAGTAATTCAATGACGTTACGCCAGATTTACACACCAGTAGCAGTAAGGACTCTGGAGGAACTAGGGTGGACTGGTGACTGCAAAAAAAGAAACAGGGCCTCACACCTCCCAAGTAGGAGCAATTCCTTTTCCTTGAAGTCCTGCCAGAGTGGGTTAGTGCTGGTGTTTGATATTCCCAAAGTTTAGGGTGTCACTTAGTGAAATTCCAAGTAAGGGAGATATAACATAGATTTCGAAGTACACACTTATCTTCATCCAAACAACAGCTTGAAACACCTGCAATATTGAGGATTTGCTTGAAAACAGACCCCTTACTGGAATTACCACTTGCTCGCTCTTTCCCAAAGCTTGATCTCCTTTTGAGCGAAAGCCTTCCATGTTTCCGAGGCTTTGCTGTGGTGAAGTTAGATCAGTTTCGTGAAACCGAAACAAAACGCAGTAACCTCAGGTTTGGAGATCTTCGCACTCCCCTGAGGATATTTCACAGAGCCCTGAGGAAACAGATCTACAAGGGCCTGGAGCTCACTTGTTTTCTTCTCTCTCTACAGACCTCCCTCATAAGACAGAAGTAGAGAAAAAAAGGCTTTTTAATAGTAACTTAACCAACCCTTTCCAGGTTGCATCCAGGGTTTTCTTGGTCCATGGGAGACGGTGAAAAAAGGAGGCAAGTGGCAATGCCTGTGTGTCCAGTGCAAAAGGAGGAGGAAGGAGAAGGGGTTGGGAATGGGACCAATTATTTTTGGTCACTTCTAGCCCAGAATGTGCCTTTTTGGCCGAAGCTTCGCTCCGTGTGCAGCAGATGGCGCAGCTGCAGTAGCTGTCCCACTGCCACCCACTGTCACCACTCCAGCCCCAGGGCCATCTGAAAGGGCATCCCTCACTAGCTGGTGGTCTCATCCTGACCTTTTTTGGCTGGGTCCTTCACTGTACGGCCCCCAGCACTGGATTTTAGCGCTCTCAGAGCAGTTTACAGTGATGAAAGCAGGCCCCAAAGAGGGGGAACACATCCACAGGGGTGTGCAGAAGGCACAGCTCCATCACACAGAGATGGATTTGCCATAAAACCCCACATCGGTGCCTCCTGGGACAGTGGCATCATTCACAGCCCTGAACACAGCCTGAGCCCTCCAGCCCTCCTTGGGATGTTTAAAACAGGGCGAGACAAAGGACAGGCAACAAAACGGGCCGCGGGGAGCAATCCTGCGTTGGCTCAGGTGCTTCATTTCCACACCAGGAGGGAAGAGCCATGTCTCCGGCGCAGGGCTCGCCTCCGCAGGCAATGCCAGTCTGGGTGATGGAGACCAGAACCCGACCAGCTGCCCCAGGAGCCAAGAGCCGACCCCCTCCCGCCGCCCGCACCCTTCTGGGCCCAGCTGCATTCATCAGAGCAGACTGGCGCTTCTCATCATGGCTGTAATCGTTCCCACTGGGCTACTATTTCTGTCCGGGAGTGACAGAGGAAGGCAGTGTGAAGCCTTTATTTTTGGGACTCCAGGCTATCTTTGCAGGCTTTGTGGTTTAAAGGGACATGCCTGCTCCCTTTATGACAATCGGCTGCTTCTTCTCTCATCTTCAAAGGCTAAAGCTAAAACTTATTACACTGCTAATTTTGTCCTGGGCCAACAACTCCGTCCTACCCCTTCGCGTTGAGAAGCAGAGCAGAGATGATCGTGCCTCTCTTTTTTCTTATTTGTTCTCTTTCTCTGCTTTTGTTATGCTCTCTTGGAGGAGGACTAGATGGTTGTTTATAAAAGGGAGAAACTTGTGTTTGTACACAGATCTCTTGGCAGTTGGGGAAAAAATACAGAGGGCAAAATATTATTCTGCGTGGAGGCATCTTGGCAGTTGGTGGCAAACAAATTATGAGAGGAGGGACATGGAGCAGGAAGGGGAAAGAGTTAAAGAAGTCTTTTTGGTCAGGAGGTGGCCATGTCCTATAGCTTTGTTTGCAGTTGCCTTCCCCCACCCATCCCCCAGACTGGGAGCTCTTCAAAGCTTCTTGCCCTCTGCCCATGGCCTTGGGCGCCGAGCAGGGACAGCCACAAGCAGGCTGCCAGCCAGCCAGCTGCCACCTTTGTCCCTGTGGCAGCACTAAAAGGCACAGCTGGGAAGCATCTGGGGGATTTGTTTCTCTTTTTTTTCTTCTTCCGAGAACAATCGCTTATTTCTTTTTCCTTGAAACACATTTTTTCAAACCCAGATTTGCCCAACCCTTCTGTGACAGTCACTGCATTTCTCCCCGGCAGCCACAGGGTGTCAGCAGCTATATGGAGTGGGTCCCCTATAGGAATCCCAACTCCCTGAGACGTCCCAGCACTGCAGCTTTGGGGTGGGTCTCATCCTGCCCTGTCCCCCCGTCGGAGTTTCCAATGAGCAAAGGAGAGGCTTGTCCCAAGCCCCCAGCACACTGGCACAGGAATTCGGGGATTTTAGGGCAGGTGAAGTCAGTTCTTCCCCAGGGGAGAAATGATCCAAAATGCTCCATGAGCTGGTGGCATGTCCTGACACAGGAGGGCTTTGAGAGGCAGCTGGGACTCTGGGAGAGGAAAAAAACCCACAGGTGACAGGGGTGACAATGAGATGGGCTAAATTTCCAAATTCCTGTGTTTCTGAAGGTCTGAAGCCAACTCGTAGGAAATATTAGCAAGGGGACTTCAGTGGGATTGGGGACAGCCAGTTCAGACCCCAAACACCAGCTTTACAGCCCCATTAGTGCAGTGGTTTTGTGTTACTAACCAGCAACAAAGAGCTTTGCCATGTCCCACCCATGAGTTAAAAACTGCCCTTCACCTTTCCAGCTTCACCCGGGGAGGGAAGCAGCAGTGAAAAGCCCCGAGTCCATGGGCACAGCCAACAGTAATCCCTGGTGTCTGAGAGGAACATCAGGAAGCACAAGGGGTTGAGTCCTGTGCCAGTCCCACGAGTGCCCTTTGCTGTCGCTCATCCCCTTCTGTGCCTTGAGTGTCTCATCTGTAAAATGGCAACAGTGAAATCTCCCTTCCTTGCGGAGTCTGAGCAGCATGGGGAAGGAGTTGCATTGCAGATGGATCAACGTGGCAGAAACCCTTCAGATCCTGTGTTTCTCACAACGATGTTCCCATCTACGCCCCAAACCATGACAAAACAAGGTGCTAATTCTAGTAACTCAGCTCAAAGCAGGATATTTCAGATGCACAGACTGAGGAGGTGCAAACTAAACCAACTGGAAAACAAATAGGATGAGGAGTGAGCATCCCTACTCTGTCTGGCTCCAAAGATGTCTTGCTCTCACCAGTCACCTGCGTGCCTTCCAGGCATGCACTAAATGTGGGATTCATCTTGTTTAACATGGTCTTCCTGAAATTTAGACATCTTTCCTAATGAGTCAGGCAGGCTTCCCCTCTAGTCAATGGAAAGAGACAGGTTTCACCACAGGGTGATTTGTGCCATCGTAAATAGGTGTCTCAGGCAGATGGAGTGAATTGCTTTCTGGAGATGCCAGTCTCTCTCCATTATCTATAAAAGGCAACGCATTTAGACTCAATGCTGATGACCAGCATTAGGTGAGACAAATTTCAGCCTGAGTGACTGTCTGGCATCTCTCACAGATGGGCCATTCACCCTTTCCTTGCTGTCCATGTGGCATAAGGTGTGTGGATGGCTTATTACAGAAGTACTTCATTTTGAGGACAGTGTTTGTTTGCCCAGCATGTCATATTGCAAGAAGAGGGTTGGAGAACTGTACTTTGGTTTGTGTCTAGCTTGGGATGCTATGCTATTACACAATTATGAACCAACTCCTGCAGAGCTAGAAGAGCTGCAGACATAGAGCTGCCTCTTCTATTAGATGAGCAGAAAATGGGCCACTGGGCAGCTTGCAGGTAAGAGCTAACAGAGTTTGCCATTAGTAGGAAGCAAAGGACTTGCGACCACCATCCTTGTTACGTGCATACATGCCTCGTCCGAGTTGGACCTTCTCATGGATTCATGGTTTCCCAGTTATTTCACACTGCCGCTGTACAGCAAGGCAGGCAATGCACAGTATATCAAGAGTATAAAGAGTCTGTTAGTCAATTGGGAGTGGTAAGAGTGCTCATAGACTGCTCAGACAAACCTATGTTGAGTGTATGTCTTTAACCAGAGAAGTTGTGTCATATACTCTGTACTCTCTAAAGTCACCTCCACCTTTTTTGTGTTGAGCTTCAGCCACGAGAAGCTTGTGACCAGTACAGAGGCATCTTATTCATATATGATGAAGGATGTAGCCAGCTCCGCAGTGTTGGAATTGGTTCTGTGAAATCATACAGGCTCATCTGTAGCTCATGGATCTTTGAAACCCAATGGGGTCAGTTTTTAAAACTTAAACCCATTTGCAGGCCCCATAACCCTGGTTCCTGCACTTTATGGTTGGAAATAAGATACCACAGGCAAGTGTAAATACGGGTTTAGGTATAAAAGCACATTAATCAGCCATGAAGGAACCTGGAAGAACGTGGTTATGGCCAGGTTTCCTTGCTGCCCTGGTCAACACCAAGTGCTGTACTATGCTTGGTTAGAAGGTATTTTTGGCAGTGCCTCTTAAACAGCATTGGGTCTGCCCATCATTTCCCAGGAGAGTCTGCTTCATCTACATGCAAACGCCTTACGCAGGGCAGCTTTGTCCAGTTCCCCTTGGGGACCTCTCCCCACGCTTGTCAATGCTTTTCTCACGATCAACTTGTACTCAATAACAGTTTGGATCCCTGATGCAACACTTAGTAGTGGGTAAAGGACACCTTTCTGCACCCAACCAGCACCGAGCTCCCCCGTCTCTCTGCAGCAGTCCAAAAAATCCAAGCAAAGCACCTTCTGCCTTATGCTGTCCTGTCAAGTTCCTCCCGCTGGAGACCATTTCCAGCATCACTTGCAGAAACGGCGCGTACCAGGCAGCGGGTCGCCTTCCGACATCTGCCATGCACATTTCCCATCCCCTGCAAGGGGCTTTGAAAGCAACCCTCTGCTGGGATGTTTGTACAAACATGTGTATTTACTGTGTCAACACATATTAGAGAGCAAACACATTAAAAGGAAAAGGAAACACACTACGAGCTGAGGCCTCTCCAAACCTCGCTCCACCACAGCTCTTTCCTGGGATCTCAGGTTGATGGTGAAAGCCCTCATTCCTCAAATCTCACCCCTCCTCTCCCCGGCTTGTGTCTGCCCAGACAGCCACAGGGATCAAGCTTCTCTGGTCAGCAGACATCTCTATGCTGCACACACACCTGAAGATGGAGAATTGAAGTGTCGTTGTGATGGAAGGCCCCTTGGACATTTCTGGTTCAAAATCAGGAAACAGAGCTTGGAGCAGGGAATGCAAGGGATACAATGGTGCAAGGGGTGGTGGCAGGCAGAGGATTCCTGAAACAAACACATTTCTGGTTCAACGCCTAGTCCCAGCCATCTCCAAGGGCTGTTCTGCCTTGCTTGCCGTAAAGATTAATTTGAAGGCATCCTCCTCATATGGGTCCCATCAGCCCAGCCCCTGGGGAACTTTGCCATGACACAGGATCCCCAGGCAGGAGACAAGTTCATACGGGCAGAACCAATATTTAACACACCTCCATTTTTCCCAACTAGGCCAACAATTTCTGGGGTTATTCATTCTTGTGGTGCTGCACCTGGGAAGAGCAGCACTGAGATGTACATAAAAAGATGTTTAAAGAAAAACAGTTCCTCCTGACTTGTCACATACTGGATGCAGCTGTTGCTAGCATACACTGCTTCCTCTTCAGCTTGGCGCACAACTGCACGTGTGTGTGTGCATGAACACACAGACAAGACAGACAGAGGTAATTATCAATCTGAAGCCACCTAGCACTTCCCAGCTGTCAGTCGCAGAAAAAACCATCATTATTTAAATGCAGAGACATCTACCACTTAAGTAAAAGTAGAATCCCTCTTACAAGACGCGAAGGGAGCAGTTTAAATATATCTCAGAGACGACAGTGGTATAAACTCTTGCTAGTAAGTCCAGCAAACCCTTAGACACAAAAAGAAAAAATATTGAAACCAAAATCATCCAAGGACATGGGGAAAATCCTACTGTTGTGCTATGTGAAAGCTTTGCTTCGGCCATTGCACAGCATTGATGGCAAAATCATCTGCTAAACTCCATCCCCTTCCAAGAAATCCCGCTAGGACCGTGCACCCAAAGCCTGTGCTGGTACGATGCACAGTTAACAGCCAGGGCAGCCGCAGCAGCGTATGGCAACACACTTACATGGGGAGCAGGGATTGCCCCATTTGCAGGAACCCAAGTGCAGTGCAGCTCTCTGCAACACTTCGTATTGCACAGCCTCCAAATTGCCATGCCAGACCGCCTGTCAGTGGAAAGCCTGGCTCTTGGGAGGGGGGCAGTGGGGAGACCTTAAAAGAAAAATCAATGCCAAATGATGTGATTGACATTTCAAAGGGTGTTTGGCACCTTGCTGAGGAAAACTCCCCATTGCTTTGCAGGACCAAGCGTACAGGAGAATTCCCTGACCCAGATCCACTTTCCTGCTTCAAAAGCATCCTGCCACACTCGTCCACTGCCTGGCAGATCCTGCTCATGGGGGATTCACTCTGCCACAGGATGCCGTAGGATGCTGGTGGTGAAAGAGCTCTTCCCATAAAGAGATGTAGTAGAAAGCCTTGTCTAGTTTAGCAGTCTCCAAGAGAAATCACCCATCTGCTACCTCTGGAAATTCAATGCCTAATTTTCAGAGCACTACGTCCAAAGTTACTGCAGAGCAACCTAAGGCAGACTCAGCTTTTGTAGGGTGCATCAATCTGCCTGGAGCTGGGGGAAGACACGTGCAAACCCTTTGGCTAGCATTAGCTGATATTTCCCTGAATAACCAGGATAAAGGAATAAGCTTGTTAAATCAGGAAAGTCTGTGAGGAGGCTGGAGAGCAGAGCTTGGAACAAAAAATGATCTGGATGTGCTGAAGACATGGTTCAGAAAAAGAAACAGGATTTAACTCAGAGAAGGAAAATACCCTCAGGTGGGGCATGGACTCAGCGACATTGCAGGACTGAGGCAAGGGGGTTAACGTACACCATGTGCTTCAGACAACAGTGCTGGGCTGATGCAGGAGGTATAGCTCCTCTGCTGCAAGGGACAACAGGCATGTGCGCTTGTGAGCGCGTGGCACAGCCCGGCTGCCCTGATGGTACAGCTAAGGCCATGAGTGGGGCGCTTCAGGAGACCAGCTGAAGAGGACAAGACTCACAGGGGGCCTGGGGAGCCTCAACTTACATGGCAAGGCAGGAGGAACTGAGGCTGTCTAAGAAGATGGAGAGGAAGCAGGATAATCATCTTCAGATGTGGAGGAGAAAAGAAGAAGAGAATAAACCTTTGTCTTTGTCTGGTATGGGTAGTCTGTGGAAAACAGTAGGGAGGCTGGCTTTAGGTGTTGCAGAAAGGGTAAAGGAGCCATGGGAGAGCTTGCCTGGGAAGCCTGGGAGTTTGATGAACAAGCTGGAGAAGCTTCTGTCAAGGGGGGGTACAGGGAGAGTTCATCCTGCCTTTAGGGGGATGGACTAGACAAGCTTTCAGGTTGTTCCGACCTTATTTTCCACCATTTACTGTGAGCACCCCCATGCACAAGGGAGGTTCTGGCTGGGACTGGCTCTGCAGCTGCTGCTTTGGAGGAGAGGAGCAGCTCCCAACCCCGCCGAGCTGGCAGGGACCCAAAGCCGCCTCCTAGATATGACAAATCCCGGTTCCTCACCCCTGCTGGCTTCATTCAAAGAGTGGATAGTGTTCAAATTAGCAGCCACCTGCACTGCCAGGGAGACACAGCACTCATGAGTGCATTTACTCATGTGCTGCACTCCCTGATACACGGTGCTACGCCCCACTGCTCTAAGCGTGCAACCTGTTTTTCTTAGCGCTACAGCAAAATGAAGCACACTCTGCTTCTTTCCTCAGACACCATGGGATATGGCGGTGCTTTCCTGCGCACATGGCAAGGAATGTGGCAGGATTTTGGAGGGATAATGTGGTGTCGTGTTGTCACAGGTTCGGGCTTGGTGTCGCAAGTTTCTGCTTCAGTCTTGTCCGTCTGCAGCCTACCTGGCACGATCAAATAGCACTGGCACTTCAAAGGATGTTTGAATGTGTCAGGGGATGTGAACCAGTTGAAGGACATGAGGCAACGGGGACCAGTTCCTAGAGTCTATCACAAATACCGCCACCAGGCCCTTTTCCCAGCAAAGCTCAGGACAGCACAATCCACAGAAAAGGTAACACCACCTGCAAAAACACCGTTTTTGAGATGTCTGCCCTGACACTACATGCTGCCTTTACAATGTCTGTGCAACAACACCCTGCAAATGGTTCAACATCTCCTGCTCCCCAAACAACATGTGGCAGCCACACAAAAGTCCCCCTAGGTCAGGCTGAAGACAGGGTGAGTCCATCTGGGTGACATTTCACTTCAGATGCTTGAGCTAAGGATGACTACCCTAGTTAGCCAAGCAAAAGGGCCATGAAGTTGGGGAAGGGTTTAGAGGGGAAATGGTACGAGGAGCGGCTGAAGTCCCTGGGTTTGTTCAGCCTGGAGCAGAGGAGGCCGAGGGCAGCCCTCATGGCGCTCGGCAGCTCCCTCCCGAGGGCAGGAGGAGGGGCAGGGCTGGTCTCTGCTCTCTGGTGACCAACGCCAGGCCTCGAGGGAATGGCAGGGAGATGTGTCAGGGGAGGGTGAGGCTGGGCATTAGGAGATGGTTCTTCCCCCAGAGGGTGGTGGAGCCCTGGCACAGGCTCCCCAGGGAGGCATCACGGCAACAAGGCTGGCGATATTCCAGAAGCACTTGGCCAAGGCCCTCAGAGCCCTGGTGTGAATTTGGGGTGTCCTGTGCAGGGACAGGAGTTGGCCTTGATGATCCTTTAGGGTCCCTTCCAGTTCAGGAGATTCTATGATTATATGAAAAACCTCAACATAACTCCACCCTGACACAGGGATGGAGAAGGACTGCAGGAATCCATCCCCACCCTGCACCTCCCAGACCTCCCTGATGATAGATTACGTTAAGTCGCGTTCATTGTTAATAACTGTACAATTTACGTAACAAATTCAGAGCTTGTAGAACACCTTCATTAATATGTTTAATTTATTGTTACATTTCCTTCAGGTTAATGGTTTGAGAGTCCATCAGAGTTTAATCTCTGCAGTTATTATAAAGTGCTTGTTTCTTGTTAAAATGCAAAATGGAGTCAACCAAGGAGATTTACAGATGATAAACCAGCTAGAATAAATCCCTCTCCAAGGTGAGCCGGGGGGGTGTGGAAGGGGTGATGAACACTAACCATTTTAAATACTACAGACACAGATAATGCATGTCAGAAATGAGCAGACCTTCCCAGCCTATTCCCTTTGGATAGTCAGAAAACCAGAAATAGGACTAGTTTACCTTGAACTCCCATCCCAGAGGGAGCGGGCCTGAGCTCCAAAGCTTCAAACAGGTGAAGAACATACTCCAAATCATGCCATTAGGTCACCTTGCTGCGCAACAAGTCCACGTCAGAGCATGTCCTACCTCTCTAGGCACTGGCCACAAGCCCTGCAAGGTCTTGGAGGATGCTCCACATGCCATGGGGTCACCAAACACATCAACAACAACACAAGGGAGACACCAGCACAAGAAGGAAGGGAGGTGTGCCCTGATCCTCAGAGCATCTTCCCGCACAGCCCCTTCTCCCTCAGCTGGGAGAAGGGAATAAAGATTTGCATTCTGCTGGCAGCCTCTTTGTCCACCTGAAGGAATCTCAGCACCTTCTGTAGATGGAAGAACCAAAGAGCAGCACAGGGAAAATGAGTGTTGATCCTCAGTGCCTGGGTGTAAGACCCAGCTGGCCTGACTCTAGGTGGGTATAAGCTATTTTTCCTATGATACGAGTCATGCTGAATGGCCAAGCTTGTACCTGCCTGCAACCACCCTGAACAGATCAGTCCTGCACTACACCATTCCTGCATCCTTTGCACTGGTCGACTTTGATAGTTACAATAGCTATTTTCCTCCCTGCGGATATTTCCTTCTGGTCATTGTACAAGGACAACAACAGTGCCCACCCCTGTGCAGTTTCTCTCCCTCAGCACACAAAGGAGAACATGTTCAGACAAATGAGCCGTGCACCTGAGTATATACGAAATTAGTGTATTTAGTGCCTCGTGAGTCTCAGCTGACATGTACCCTCTTTCTAGAAAACAAAGACATCACATGCAAAATAACTAACCCCAGTAGGTGCAAATCAATGCATCCAGGACACGCTGGAATTTCAACTGGTTTCACTGGCTCAGGAAGACACGAATTCCTGCAGCCGGATGGGTGATGTGAGTGAGAATACCTCTGTGATTGCTCCGTTCATACGCTCCATCTACATTGGCTGATGGCCGCTTCTAGAGACAGGACCCAAGCATAGATGAGGGACCTTATGTTTAACCGCTGTGGCCGTTCCTGAGTTCCTGTCTGCAAGGGGATTTGTAATCAAGGCAGTGGGAAACGACTTGCTTCTGCGGGCTGGCAATAGGACGGCTGTTCCACGTGCTTCTGGCATAGGCAAGGAAAAAGCAATGAGGGCATGATAGGAAATTAGGACCGATCTTCCTTGGTCATTGGCAATCCTGACTGAGAAATGGAGAAGATTATGTTAGTAACCTTGAATATTAACAGTGTGAATGTGGACGCAGTCTGATCCTGCCAGTAGCTGAAGGCACATGGCACTTGGCAAGCGATGCTTAAGCATTTAATAGGCTCTTGTCCAGACTGAGCCATGGCAGACTGCGGCAGCATCAGGAGCAGAACAGTTCCTGAATGCTGAACCCATTATTCCTCATGAAACCCCCCTCACAAGCTATCTCATATTGATGGCTTGCCTTTGCAGCCGCAGCAGCTCTGCGCCCTTCTGTACCCTCCAAGCCCTGTACAGCCAGATGTCAAGGGGTCAGCCCCGTCCATCGCTCCAACACAAAGCTGGAGGACATGCACCTCGCATGGAGGCATGGAGTTACACTACAGCTGCTCTGCCCAGGGCCATTCAGAGAAGAAAAACCAATGCTGTATGTCACAGCGCTGAGTATCTATCTGCAGATGCAGCATGAGTTGCAGTTAAAATGCAGCCCGGAGGCACAAGGCCGGTGCATTCCTCTGAAAGGCAAGTGGAGGGTGAAGGAGAGCACAGGGGGCGGGGATACTTAATTCATGATAAATTGCAAGAGACTGTAGCTACCCAGAGGTGGAACAAGAGCCAAGAGGAATTTGCAGTAATACCTACCACCCTCCTAGGGTGAGATCTGAGCACACATGTATATAGACACATATTATAAAAGCTCTTTCCTAACTCTTTCCCCAAAGTGCACTATTTTATGGGAAACTTGAGGGGAAATAGGAATGAGGATGATTCAGGTGAGATAGTCCCTAGGCTAGAGGTCAGGGAGGCTAATTAGGTAGGACAAGGCAGCCTAAGGGTTATGCTGCTCCACATGTCTACATCCCAGGCTGGATCATGGGATGGGGAAGAGTAGTGATCTTATTTAACCCCTGGTAAATGTAATCCAAAGCAGAGAGTTGGCTGCGGTATAGCACGAGCTTAGAGTTGTGGGGTAATAACAGATGCGTGTGGAATCTTCAAATTAGGGCCCCAAACAGGCAAAAGACAGGAACCACATGTTTGAGTTAAGCATGCACACATGTCCCGTTGCAATGAGTAATGTTCAGTCATGCGTTCAACTCCTTTGCCAAAGAAGAGCATCCAGCAGCAAGGCTGGAACAGGTTAGCAGAGCCAGGGCAGCTTGGGCATCACTGGGAGCACAAGAGACATGAACCAGAGGGTGCAGACTGAGAGCATCTTCGGGTCTGGGACAGTGGTGGGCTAGGGAAGGAGAAGGCGCATTGATGGAATCACACAGAGGGTAGATGATGTATCTCCGAGCAGATAAGGTGTTTCATCATGTGCCTGTACCAGAAGAATTTTCAAAGCCTGCCCTCCCCATGCAGCCAGTCACCACTGCAAACCACCTCAGCTCTGATCTGTCAAAAGTTTGTCTGGCTGAAGCGCTCGATTTTAAGGACACAAGCGTACGGTATTGGAGCATTATCCCTCTGGGAGGGGGGTCAAGGAAGCTCCTGTAACGCTCTGTGCACAGCAAAGTCAGGATTCTTGCTATGTGACATGCCTCAGCCCAAAGGCTTCTACAGCAGACACTGAATATTTATGAGCATAAAACAAGGATCAGCACACCTACAAGACACAGGTTGCAACTTGGCAAAAGAAAAGGGAAAAAAAAAAGTGGTTGGAGGAGGGGCGGAATATCAGTCCTGGCTTTGCCAGCCTGCAGAAAGCAGGAGACAATCAGAGCCAGGGAGCTGCAAGGCTGCTGCCTCCCCTCCAGGAGGACATTTATCTGCTAGCTGTTCCCGAAAAGGCATGCAGTTAGTGGTACATGTATGAGCCATAAACTGCTCCTGCTACCCCAGCTGTGTGCGTTAGGAGGGGGCCCAGGCTGGCGACCCTCCAAAGGATGTCTCCTCAACTCAGACACCAGGGAGACGCATGGATGTTTAACTTCACGCATCTCAAACTCAGTGTTAACAAAGTGTCTTCTCTTCGTGTTTTCACATGCTAGGAATTACCTGAAGGCAGCACGAGGAGCCTGTTTCTTGGGAAAGGCTGGGCAAAGGAGTGAACCCATCACAGCTATGCAAACCACATCCCACGCCAAACAAGTTGGAGGTAGGGTTTGAAGCCCTTTTCTGCGCCAGGGGATGTCCCTAGTCACCTGCAAATCAGAGTGGATCACAGTCGGTTTCCTAGCAGGATGCGGCACTTCTCCAAGGAGCTCTGTGGGACAATCTTCTAACCCAACGCGTCACACCAGAGCTCTCCCATCCCGTCATCTCTACCCGGGTGTTTCAAATCCAGTCCATTTTTCCCTCTCACAGCAAACATCAGTGGTGATGAAAACCTCTGGGTTGAGCCTGAGTTGGTAGGCTGGAGACCCTTCCCAGTCAGCAGGTGGTTCATCCTGTTCAAAAGTAAGTGCATAGAGCTGAAGGGACAAAACACCTTCAAGAGCTGCCTACCTCCACTACACCGTAAGGGAGCCTAGCCTCCCAGCTGCACACCCACAGAGCCCTCCGTGTGGTGGCCACTTTCTCTGCTTGAACAGCCACCTCGTACCTTCCCGTAGCCTCCAACTTTGGTGTCTGCAGGAACTTGGCAGGGCCAACCAAGCGCTGCAGAGACAGTGCCTTTGCCATCTCAGGCATTGCTGCAGGATGCCGCAGGAGGAGGGGGAACCTGGGAAGGGGGGCTTGGCTCCAGCACAAACCCAGCCACCAGCCAGGGAGAGGATGCTCCCTGTTCTTCCCCCAAGATGCTGCTTTGATTTTGTTCCCTTCTTCCAGCAGACTGGAAATCTCCTGCTAGACAGGAAGGTTTGTAGCATCCAAGGGGCACCAGATTCCTCTCCCCCTCTGGGATTTTCACCTAGGGAAGAGGCAGAGTACTGACAGGCGAGAGTTCAGCCTCCCTCTGAAAGTTGTCAATGTGGCAGGCGGAGTCCTCCCCCCGCCACTCCCCCCCATCCCTCCGCCTTGCATGAAGAGCTATTTTAAGTCCCACTTGTGGCTGCCTTTGTGATTTTCCTGGCAAAGCCGCCTCCCTGACATCAGAGCAGAACAACAGGCTGCTGGAAACCCTGCGAGCAGGGAGGCACCGTTCCCCTCCCCAGTACCTCTGCGCAGGGGATGGAGCACAGTGACCATCCCCTTCCTGATTCCAGAAAGTGATCCCTGCTGCAGGATCCAAAACCCCCTGCAAAGACCCAAGAGTGTGTCACCAAGGGTTTGGGGGAATAGGCTGTACTGAAATGGGTCTCTCTTCGGTGAAGATATCTGCCAGTAAATGGTGGTCTCCCATACTGATCACCTGGCTGATATATGGCTTAAACCTGTATGTAGCATCCCAGTGATTTAGCCAGTCTGGGATGCTTTTAGCATCCAAAGCGCCTTGGTCAGTGACAGGACACCAATTACTGAGCTACATTGTACTTAAATCTATAAATAACCTAAAAAGCATCTGGACTGGCTGCTTGCTCTGTGTAGTTACAGCCTAAGCCTGAAGAATTGTGAGTCCTGAGCTTTAAACTCCTTCAGCCCCAAGGAAAAACATTGCTAGAAGGAGCTTCTGGCTCACCTGCTCCACATCCTGTACTGGCCCCATCAGCACAGGGGGAAGACGGACCCACCCAGTGAAGCAGTGCCAGTGGGACACAGCCCTGGCTGCTGCAATGCTGAAAATTTAGGCTTAGGCTGCAGTGCTTCAAGCACAATGTGGTACCACTAATAAAACCAGTCGCTCTTAGCTTCCAGCTCCCAGCAACCACCAACCCCTGCCTCTGGCTTGAATCATGAGAGCATGATGGAGAGCCAAATCCCTTCCCTGCGGGGCGTTCTCCAGAGATACAGCTCAGCTTATTCCCCTGTCACTGCTTGATGTTAGGATGGTCTGGAAAACGGTTGGGCTGATGTCCGTGCCTCTTCTTAAGGGTCTCCTCTGAGCGATAACAAGGAAAAAGCAGAAGATGGGCTGGAGGGAGCACTAAACTCACTCCAGGGAAATGCTACCAGTTGGCAGGGTCAGTAGCCCAGGCTTTGGGGGAGGTCTCCTACCAAGACCTGCTCTGAACCAGCTCTTGAACACACAAGAAAAGAGGCTAAGTAAAGGTCTAGCACAAGGTCAGTAGTATAAGAAATGGGCATGAGCTATCTGGGCAAGGAGATGTGCACGGTGAATCCTGGATGCCATAATCATAGGCACAGAAAGCTGGTTACACTGGCGTTGTCATACCCCATCAGAAACTCCTCATATTTCGGTTTGACTGTATAACATGCGGCAGAAACAAACTCTTGCCGATGCTACCTAAGATTGCATATTGTCAGCCGGTTCCCTGGTTTCTTATAACAAACAATATTTATTGAAAATCTAAAAGGGTACGTTATATGGAGTTTGTTGGCCAACAAAGAAAGGCCTTACTCTTCCTCATGATATCTCTAGAATTATTGCTTTTCTAAAACATCTGCACCAGTCTCTCGTTTACCCGCTGGCGGGTATATTGTAGGTGGATAAGCCCGACTCAGGATTCCTGCTACAGCTAAAGGAACTGCATTTCCCCAAGGCATCCAGGTGGCAGGGCAACCAAGAGGGAGCCTAGGGATCACAGCAGAAAATGGCTGGTCTTCACTGGCATGGATCAGCCATGGGAAAGTTGCTGTATAACAGCCTCGTGCATGTACCTCCCCACTGAGAACGGTCTTAGGTACAATAAAGAGAATAAAAATATAGGAAGAAAGGCAACGGCAAACAGAGCTGATGTACGGGCAATCTGTGATTGTCACTTGACTTCACACCCCAAATGGTCTTGAAGCCAGTGTTTCAAGGACGCAGTGGCTCACCTTCAGAAGCAGATCTCCTTGCCGCTGCAGATACAGAGGGACTTTGGGGCTTTGGGACATGAGGAACCTGCAGTGCCCCTGGGCAGACTGCAAGGACCTTGCATCCTCTTGGTCAGTGTTCGTGCCAATGCATAAGTGTGAGAGCCTATGGTCTTCCTGAGGAAAAAGGTTGGCACTCACCCCATGGGGATGTGTCTTGAGGCTCCAGTGCCACAGTCTGACCCAACATCACCCCAACATCCCACAGCAAATAGCCTTGAATAACCCCTTGTCTCTTCCCAGCCAGATAGCAGCCTACAGCGCATGAGAAACAGCACCTAGGAGAGGAGGGGACTGCAGCCAGCATTTGGCACCTGATACTTCTTTTTCTGGAAGGTACTGATATGTCTCAAGGACACATATAGGAACAATAGAGTCCATCCATGCATGTTTTTAGGATCTTCCACCTTTGTCTTGACTCTGTGCCTTGCTCATAATTAGTCTGAAGCACAGTCTCAATTCTCCTGCTGGTTAACAGGGCAAGCCAGAACATCTTGGAAGCATTAATTTGAGAGTCCTATGTTGGGAACGGTTTCTCAAAGCAACAAAACCATGGAGCTCAAGAGTCAGCACTTCAGATGACTGATCGAGTGCCGGGAGCTTCACTGGACACCAGGTCCAGAGGAAGCAAACGTAAACATCAGCCAGAGATTTAGGCCAGAAGCACTTATCCAGCACTACTGGTTATCCAGCACCACTGGCAGTCAAAATGCACACCAAAGAATAACCAGACCCTGAGGTCCATTTCTTGTGTCTTACCTTGGGACATTGCTGCCCATCTGGTTACCAGTTAACATGGGACTTTATCTCTGGGCCACTCCTTTGTTTGACATCAACTCCTCAAAGCTGGCAACCCTCGGTACCTTTGAATATGTCACTCCTTTCCCAGTGGGATGCAGATGCCCACTGTCAGGTGTCAGGTCGGGGACTGTCAGCTCATTAATGCAGTGCCTCCTGCGTTCAATCGCAAGGATTTCTCGTTTAATGTGTAAAGTGGGAGGCGATCAGCTCCATCAAGATGCACAATACATACTTTTCTACATGTGGAGGACCAACTCTGTGATCTAACCCTAAACTGAATGATAGCTTGTCAATAATAGATGCATCGCACCCTGGCTACACTATCTACATGTCTCCCAGTCTCTGACGGGTCAAATACTGCTGCCAGGGGGCTGGATAATTGTATGGATGGTAAGGTCCAGGTCACTCACATCACTATGATTAAAACCTTGTGCTTCACAGTATGAAGTATTATTACAGGTGACAGCAAGATTTGCATAAATGTGCAGCCTATGACGACCATACCACATCTGGTCTCATTCTAAGTGGGTTTCGTGTGCTTCTCCCAAATCTCAGAGGCTTTGCTTGCGGTCATGACAGGAACTCAGACAGATTTGCTGATGATGTAGAAAAAGGTACAGCCTTCACAGACCAACGGTGACTGTTAGAAAGGCGATGATGAACCTGGAGTAGTTGCAGTCTAGGTTCCTTATCCCTAGGGTGTATATGAATTGCAAGGACTCGTATTCATTGAACCTTATAACCTAAAGGACTGAGGTTGTGTCCAATAACAGCGATATAACTTTGCAAGATAAACGCAGCACCAGATGCAGAAGGGACCCCAGCCACAAAGCTGCTTCTCCCCTCTGGGTACGACGTGTCTCTATTCTGCTTGGCCAGCCCATACCCTCAGGAGGGGGCAAGGGTCTACTCTGTCCATCAAGCTGACAGGAAAGGCAGTGAAATTTCATGCCTGCCATTGACCCTCCAGCTTGAGGGCAGTAAGACATAAAAGAGCTGCTTCCAATGTGTTCCCTCTTGCCCACTGACCAGGCAGCAGCCAGCAATGCCTTTGCTCTGCCTGTACAGCCAGGTCTGACACCCCTTCCCCACTGTCGTTCAGCTCTGGCATGAGTGCAGGACTTAAAGCCCTCCCTTTTTATCTCAGGCTTCCTTACAGACACCAAGGCTGCAGGAAATCCTGCTGCAGATCACCTGGAAGGGGTCTGGAAAGGCAGCTTTTATATGCTTCCTCTAAAAGCCAAGCCTGGCTGAACATCAGACTGATGGCAGGAGGATTGCAGATGGGGAGGGGCTGCAGGGGTTTGGTGGTGAGAATGAGAAAGGCTCTGACAGGGAAAGGAACCACAAGGTGATAAGCAAGAGACTATCGCACCTGCCTTTGCCATCCTGGATGGAAGCATCTCCACCCCTTCTCTCCACCTGGATGAAGCCTCAGCTCCTTTGGCTTTTGGTCATTGGATGCCATCCCTCTGTCGCCAACCATATAGCAAAGCCAGAGGACCACAGTGACTGCATCCCACGTGGCTCCTGGTTTCGTGACCCACCAGGAGCTGGTCCCTCCCAGCTTCAGTCTTGCTTTTCTTGGCCACGGGCTGGTCACTGATTAGTCAGCCAGTTCTTATAGCTGTACGTCTGAGCAGCATCAAGCTAAAAGCCTGGTGATGCGTCTGCTCAGCTCTGTGCTGTCCCTGCAATAAGTGAACCCAGCTAGCAAACCTCAACAGCTCAGAGCCAGGCCCAGAGGTGGACTTCACACTGAGCTCTCACCTGCTCTGCTTTGTTCTCCTCACACCTATATGCCTTGCTCCCAATCAGCAGGGCTTTCTGGTCTTTCAGCTCTGGGTCTTTTCCCACTTACCCTCTGTCCCTTCTCCTGTTTCATTCCTGCCCCTCACCACCACGGGAAGGACACATCAGCACGTCTTCCCCAACTTGTTCCAGCTGTATGGATGCTGTGCCTTTTGACACGTTGCAAGAAGGGCTGACAGCAGAGAAGATGCCAACACATTCATTTAGGGCAGGAGACCTAACCCATATCGTTTTCATTCTGGGGTGTGGGGGGCAAAGTGCCAGCCTCCATAATTCACCCCAACACCCCTAGGCATGGGGGATGCCTGAGCCGTGGGGCTTCCTTCTGGAGGGACTGGCCAGGCCCTTGCCCAGCTGGCAGTGGTGGGAGCCGGTCCCTCTCCACATGTGGCAATAGGAGCTGCCCCACGAGCATCCCCCGCTCCTCCACGTGTTAAGAAGCAGCTTTGTTCTGCATCACCTAACAATACAATAGCAGCAGGAGTTTATCGGGCCACAAATAGGACAGGAGAGCAATCAGCACAGAACGAGGGACATCCTAATGAGCTCACAGGAAGGGGATGGGAAGACGAATGCTGGGGACACTCTTGCCACAGCCTCTCAACCCTGCCAGCTGGGCTGTGCTGCCGCCACTAACAAGGTGCTTCCCCCTGCCAAGGATAGCAGAGCCACTGGCACCCTAACCCATTTCAGACACAGAGGCCCTCTGCTCTTGGCTTCCTCAGGAACCCAAGCCAGGAAGGCGTGTTTTTGCGCTTGTCATTTCTCAACAGGGGAGGAACGTCTCCCCCAGCTGCTTCGGCTGAAATCCAGTCTTTATGTAATCAAATGTGACCTCTAGCTGTCTGTGTTTAAGGTTGCCGTCGCTGCGATATCATTCATACGGTTAGGACTAAGTCATCCATCTCCTCAACTATAAATACCTTATAATCATCCCAAAGGACCTGCAGTACTTCATAGATGAAGATGCCTGGAGAAAAGGGTGGTTCGGCTGTAAGTATCACTTCACTCCTGAAATGCAGCTGCCTCTTAGTGTGGAATATATTGCAGATTTTTAAGAGCTTCTGGTAACTTTGACCAGCAGAAAACCCACAGAAATTGCCAAAAGGATGGAGATCCACCCCCACCTGATCTGCAGCCAGGATAATGCATCGAGTTAATAGAAGCACCTTTGCAGAAACTGGCCGGGACAGCTCTGCATGTTCATCCCATGTTGCTTCTTGCTTTGCAAGGCGGGAGCAGTGCAAGAGAGGGAAAAATCAACTGTGCTGTTTTAGACAACACCAGCCACTCCTGCCAGGCGCTGCAATGTGAAGTGGAGAGATCAGAGCAGACACAAAGCCCTTGGAATAGGAGGTTTCTGCAGAAAACCCAAACTGCCGACTCTTATTTACTCGCCTTACACAGTGTGATGTTAATTTGACAATTAATGCTCAGGCTGATAATGGCTGGTCCCACCTCCTCCGAAGCACCTGCTCCCCCTCCCAGTCCTGTACATTCTGGGAATCCACAATGAGGTGAGACCGCAGCAGCCGCATTGTGCAGCAGCTCTGCTTTCACAGCCCTGCGTATTCGGGACAGAATTTCTCAAGTTTGGGTAAGAAAGATGTGCATTAATACACGTGCAGCTGCCTCATGTGTAGCGTGTGACAGCAGCTTTACCAGTTCGGTTCATTCATAGACATCGCTCTCAGGCGCCAGACACCTCTGCTAACTAGGATCTACTGGCACATCTTGCCTTGAAAGTAATTGCCTCCTCCTCCTCCCACAACTGCCGGGGGAACTTTTGAGGACCTTGTGGGAGGGGAAGTGCCTCTCAAGCAGGGAATCTCGGAGCATCCTCTGCCTGCACGGAGGGGGAGGCACAGCGTGCAAGTCATCGCTCTCAGCCTCCATCGCCATGGGAGGCTGATTTACTTTTTTGGCTGGTGGTTTGGGATTTGGGGTTTTTTTTTTGTTTTGTTGGAGGAGAGGAGAGATTGCATTGCGGTAAATGAGTCACATCTCCCTTTTCCTGTGCAGTTGTGAAAAGACCAGGGGATCACAACCATCCTTCAGGCAGAGAAAACCTGGAGGCCAGCCAAAGGGTGGTTTATCCATCACGCTTGACAGAAGTGCAAGGACCCTCTTCCAAGGGTGCAACACACATTCCAAGGGTGTGGATGGACAGAGCAGCTGGGTTTTTGGTGCATAACAGTGTCGGTCTGCAAAGGTATCTCCACCTTTCCTGTGCCTGAACACACCTTAAACCTCAGACCATAGCATAGCCCAAACCACCTCCTTGAGATACAGGAGCCTCTGGCATCCTGGGGCACTAGGGAGCTATTGGAGGGGGTGGTGAAGGGAAGATTGGTTCATGATGTCGTGTGGTTGAGATGCCAGTAAAACTGGGCTTGGAGGCTGCAGCCTTCCCTCACGGGTCTCCAACACCATCCCAGGCTTAGGGAAACCCTGAGTGGGACTGGTGGTCAGGCTGGCACCCAGACAGGACACTGTGTTCTTCCTGGGCTTCCAGATGCAGAGCCAGTGGTGGTGGGAACTGCAAGCTGCTGTCCCAGTGCAAGGACAGGTAAGATTTCCTTGCCGGCAGGGTCAGGACAGGAGGAGACCACTGGCAGCAAAGAATAACTCAGCTCCACTGATACTGGACAAAATGCCTTCCAGCGAGAAGGAACAGCCCCATGCATCCCCTCCCCTAAAAGCCCTCTTGCCAACCTGCTGTAGCTGTAGTACATCCTGCAAGACCCTGGATGAGCTCTGCTCTCCCCTGCCAGCCCCTTCCCCAAAGCCCGTTTAAGCATCAAAGGCCCTGGCTAATGAAGGAAACCAGGAAAACCATGTTCTGGCAAAATCATCTTCAGCTCTTCATGCCGCCTTACCAGCTCAACCTCTGTTTCTTTGCATGCAGCTTAATTAGCTTCATTAGCAGTACAAAGAAGAATGCTAATGGCTTTATTTTGTTGTGAATTGTAGTTATTTGCCTCCCTGGGCGTTTGCAGGTTGGGGTACAGCAGCAGGAGCTGCTTCTGGACCTGTTCAAATTTGCCAAGACCAAAGCAGCTCTGCCTAGGAGCGCTCTAGGGATTTGCCACGGGCAGCCTGATCTCTGGTCGAGGAGCGAAGGCAGCAGGTCCCCCAGTCCAAGAACAAGCCAGGAAGGCAGTGAGTCGATCTGCAGCCAGGGAAGGTGGTGAATACCTGCTTGCGGCTGTGGTGACTAGCTTACCCACACCTGGGAGATAACCACAGAGAATTCGGCAAGAGAAGCTGCCTCTCGCCCTCCACTTTTATACTCTAATGAGAGCTCACTGCAGTCACGATATTGCAATGCTGGATAATATGCAATGGAAAAGCTGCAGCAGTGTGGCTGCAGGGCTCACAGCATTAGTGTCCATGTCAGGTCCCCATGACTCCACTGGGGTTTTCAGTGAAATGGCAAAGTAAAGAAAACACACAAGAGACTGCACAGGGCTAAAAACGCTTGTTCCCAGGCTGGACCAAGAGACTCACTGCTGTGCGCAGCCACAGGCCAGGGCACAGGAGAGCTTGTGCCTATATGTATGTACATACCTTACAGACACACAGGACTGAATGCAGCCCTCTGCAAACTCAAGGGTACAGGTTTACACCTCGTGTCCATGCACGCTCACACATTAAGAAAGGCAATAACACATAATACGCACGCCCACAGAACTGCACTTAGCACCCTCCTTCTAACCCCAGTATGCAAATGAGGACGCGGTGTGCACTCCACACATGTCCGCACACATAAAATGTGCTTTCACAGACCCCTGCAAACGCTAGCATGCGTAATTACATCCAGTCTGAGTTACAGACATGCAGGTATATAAACATCCCAGGTTTTATCTCTCTCCAGCCAGTCCTGCCTACCGCAGCCCTGCCCAGTGAAACCCAAGGCAGCGCTACCCACACAGGTAGAGCAGCACAGAACGTGTCTACAACAGCCTACCCATAAGTGGACACATGCGCAGAAACAGCCCAAAATATATCTAAAGATGCTTGATTTCACATGCAAGTCTCCAGGCCTTCACACCCACGGTGGTTTCCCCTCTGCCATGGTCAGCTGTGCAGAAGACCACCTTGGTGATCACCTACAGTGAAATTGGCTGCTTCTCTAAGGGGTTATGCCTTTCCCTTCACCTCCCCTTGATGCTACAGTAGCACACCCTAACTGCAGCCTCTCCACTGTGGGTTTGCACCAGCGCAAATGAGTCTTCCACACCTTGTTTCTTTTCAAGCCACCCTCACCTGATCCAGATATGTGATCTGATGGGGTTCACAACACAACCAAAGCAAGTCAGTGAGTATTCATTCCCTGGAAGTCACCATCCAGAGCCTGCGTGTTATCTGGGTAGAGATCTCCCCATACCACAGAATCAGAGTAGCTGAGGCTGGAGACACCTCTGGAGATCATCTAGTCCAACCACTGCCCACAGCAGGATCAACTAGAGCAGGTTGCTCAGGACATTGCGCAGTCAGGCTTGAATATCTCAAACCACGGAGAATCCACAAACAAACACTCTGGTCAACCTGTTCCAGTGTTTGATCACCTTTACAGTAAAAAAGTTTTACAGTAAGGAAGTTTTTTTCACTGCTAGCAAGGCCTGGACACAGGGGTCAGATGGGATGAGCCAAGGTGAGGATTGATGTACAGAGCTAGTCAAGAGGAGCCAGACCAATTGACCAAATGTAAACGTACTGGTAAGCTGCCAAATGAGAAAGCATCGACTGAAATGACAATTAAACCCAAATGCAGCCGCAGTTCGGGAATTATAAATGTTACGACTACTTATTCCGTATAAGTTTATAGTGAAAATCGTTACACTGCTCCAAGGTTTTCCAGCATGACAAGACTTGAAACACCACGAGCAGCAAGGGAGATGGCCCAGCCAGGCAGAGTGCACAGACCTTGGCAACACAGGAGAAATAAGTGCTTTTTGTTTGGATGTATTCTTTTATTCTGCACAGTTAACATGATGAAACACCTTTTAGCACCTAGTGCAGATGCAGTTTAACACCTCCAAGGTGGTATTAGCAGGTCACAGTACCCCACAGGAGGGAGCGGTGTGTGTGGGCACGTAAGCATGTGCGCGTGTGCTTCTCTGCAGAGAAAGCACTGCAAGGGGGCTCGGGCAGCAACAGAAATATTCATTTAAAATAAATAAATGGCATTTATTTCGCACCATCTTAATCCTTTTGTTTCCATGCCATCATGAGGACTGAAGCTGGGGGCCTGAAGATGTACCTACACCAATATCCCCCAGTTGTCCCCATCAGGTCACACCATGGCGCATGTAAGCTGAATCCCTGTTAGGCAAAACCCAACCAGAACATGGGAACACACCAAGTAGACTCCAACCATCAGCAGGTACTGGTTGTCCTTCGCTCAGGGCCATTAAATTGCAGCCACAGTAAAATTCCTGCAAAATATAGGGTGAACCTACAGGCAGGGGTCAGGCAAGAAAAGCATCGGTCGGGGTCTGCGTCTCCTCTCCTGCTACCTTGCCCCTTGCCGAGGGGCAGGTCTGTCCCGTGGCTGTGCATCTGTGCGTGCATCTGTCACCGAGCCCCGGTCCCTTCTCACCGCGTTGCCCCAGACTGCAGAAGCCTGCTCCAACAGTCTTTGAAGTTTGATGCCGCACAGCATTTATCACCATTAAGGGGACCCTCCCCGGTGAAAGAAACAAGGGCTGGGGCCGTGCTTGTCCCTTGTAGGACCGAGCATTGTGTTGTCAGCACTCCTGCCTCATAAATCTCCTCTGGAGGGGGGTTGTTGCTGGTTTTCTTGTTTGAGGGCAGACACTCGGTGGGATCTGTGTTGCATGGAGGCATGGGAGCACAGGAGCACTGCCACGCTGACAAGCAATAAGTAAAACTGCAAATCCTGGCTCCTCTGTTACCTTTCAACTAGCATAAAAAATGAGTCACAGACACTTGCTGTCACCAAATGACATGGCATAGCTTGGTTTTATCCTTATATACTCCCTTGCAACCCAACCAGAGTGACTGCCTCAACTCTGCTTACTGAGGATGGTTCTTGGCAGATGTTGACCCTTGAAGTAGATCTGGGTTTAATCTTGAAACACAGCAAGTTGCCTCAGGCTGAAACCACATTGGCAAATGTGTTGGAAATTAAACAACGTGGTCACTCAAGGGCCAGAGATGGTATTTAAGCATCCTACCATAGACATAACCTGCAAACTACCTGCAGCAGCACACAGCATCCTGGCTCCAGCAACAGAGATAGAGGAGACATGGCAGCCAGAGACAACGCCAAGAAACATACTCCAGACTTCCACCTCTCTCGTATGGCTGACAGCCCAGAAGATGCTGCAGACCCTCTCTGGAAGCTGGCTGAGGAGTTGGTAAAGCACAAATGAAACTTTGACAGTCTGCCACCTCCCTTCATTATGCACAAAACGCTCCTGCGGGCTGCTGACAGGTCTGGCAATACACAGCATGAACTCTGTGTCGAGCTAGCAGCTCGGCCCCTGTGTCAGCAACCCGGCTGGGGTGCTCTGGGGACCCATGGGGAAAACTCCCCTGGCACTGGGACAAGAGATGATGGAAAACTGCACCCAGGGACTGCTGTGTGCAGCAATCCATGGATAAATGCATGGGCACGCTGGTATGTGGGTCGATCCCTGCTCTTGGCAATGTCAATGAACTCAGCGCTGTTCATCAGATCCGTCGTAATTATTATGCTTTAGGGGCATTATACTCACCCCCAGGAAGCCAAAGAAGAGCCTGGGCCCCACCATGCTGGGTGCTTTCCCAGCACCAGACCAGAAGGCAGAACCTCTCCGCGGGAGCGCCCAGTCGAGCCCAGCTCCCCTGCCAGGCAGTGCGCTGCTGCCCACTCCTGACTTATCTCAGAGCAAGGTGAAACCCAATACATTCATGTTTTCCTTGAAGCATCTCTTGAAGAGAAAAACTGGCTCGCCGTCCTTCACGACTGACCTAGCCACTAAACAGCCATGGTTTTGCAATGATTTAACCTCCCATAGCAGCAGAGGTGGTCCCGTGACATTGCCCACCTCTTCTGTCAGGAGGGGACCCCTGCCTTTCTCTACAGCCTCCAGTTGACTCGTGAACCACCTACACGATCCATCGGACCGTGTCTGTCCTCAGCAGCAGTCTCCGCTCGGTGACTTTGCTCTTTGAGTGCATTCCACAGAATTTTGGTTTCCATATGTCAGGCCACTGCTTAAAACATCTGCAAGCATTTAAGAGAGCGGTGTGCAACACTTGGCTTTCAGAGCTGAAAGTGGCACTGATCGTAAACGCGGGGCTGTCAACGTGATGTGGGCAACATCTGCTAATCCAGCCCTTCACCCAGCCGTTCTCCAAAGTGCTCTTCCAACTGCATAATAAAGTGCGTTGAAGGACAAACAGGATTTTTCACATTTTTAGCCTGTCTGAATATACCAGTGCTTTGATCTCA
Organism: Phalacrocorax carbo; assembly: GCF_963921805.1. Taxonomy (NCBI): domain Eukaryota; kingdom Metazoa; phylum Chordata; class Aves; order Suliformes; family Phalacrocoracidae; genus Phalacrocorax; species Phalacrocorax carbo. The sequence continues at coordinate 3,432,659 of NC_087513.1, read as the reverse complement.
GCTGCTGGGTCAAATTAAAAGAAATCCAGAAAGCGGCCAACGTAAAGGTCAGGCTTTACTCCTAACTACTCCCAGAACATATTGACATATGGTAAAGAAACAGAAAACACATATACGCTGGAGTTTTGTGTTTGCATGCTTGCAAAATTTTAGTAATATTAAGGGCATTAAATGTGGCTTGTTAACTGTTATGTCCTGCAGCCATATAACGGTTTTTGCTGGGCTTTTTCGTTTTAGTTTACCCACAGGCCTTTGCAACCAGCTCAGAGAACCAACTGTTGCTGAACGAACTTTTGAACCTCTGCGAAAGCAAAATGTGTTAAATTGCTAGAAAAGGGGAAAACAAATGTATGATGTTTTGTGACATCCACAATCTGGGAAGCTTCACTTCTTTGGACTTCCCAAGAAGAAGAAAGGGATAACTGAAACATTTTCTGTTTTAAACATTATGAGCCCAGTAATAGATCAAGGCATTAAGGCTAACCAAAAGCCTTCAATAACCCGTTGTTTAAGAGAGCTATAAACCAGAGTCAGTTTTATATGGCCAACTAAAGAAATAATGCCAGGGCCACCCTTGTATGGAAAAGGACTGACTGGTCACTGACAAGGGCGGGTAGAGAAAAATCCCAGCATAAAGCTAGAAAATCCCCCAAACCCCCAGCCAGTTGGGGAGTGTCCTGCACCACCAGCTGAAGCTGTGTTGCTGCCTGTAGCCTGGAGAAGCTTTTGTGCGCTGCTTTCAATAGGCATGAATAACTCCATCGTTTGCCTATTTCACAGGGCAGAGAAAAAAAAACAACACTTAGGCTAAGAAGAAAATCCCCCCACAACATCACCCTGGGCAGGGGGAGATGGGAGGCTGTCTGCTTCCCCACGCAGTCTCCCCGGCCTCCCATCTCCCTGCCCCCCTTTACAAACAAACCCTCTGACTTTCCAACAGCTGCTCCCAGTCTGCCTGGATCCCACATGGCACCAGCCCCCCCCGGCCTCGCGCGCAGCCCCCCGGCATCCTGCCAGCTCCCACCACTATCGGCATGCCCGCCGCTCCAGTTTGCTGTGTCGCTGCTGGGGGCTTTGCTTGCCCGAAGAGGGCGAGGGGGAGGACGCTTCAGCATTTGGCTGCTCATGGATTTGTTTTCCTGCCGTGATGCCCTCCAAGCCAGGTTTTGGAAGAAAGATTTCCTTCTCGCTCCCCCCAGACTGAGAAGGGAAGCAAGCACTGCACCCTTCAAAGCATCCGCGTACCTCCTATCCTGTTCATAAATACATGTTTGATCCCGCAAGGTGCTGTTTGCTTTCATCTCCCACTGAATTCAATGCAGGCTTCCCGGCTCGCAAAAAGAGGGGTCCCAGATGGGAAAACAATTTGACAGATGCTTGCAAAGGATTAAGAGTTTCCAGTCGCTCAGAGTGGAGCCTGCACTGACGGAGACATGATCAGAGGGAGAAACTGTATTCAGACTAAACCGAAAAACTACCTCCAGTAAGTGGATTATATGAGTGTTATCATCCAACAAGAGCCTCCCTCTGCCTTCTCTCCTGGCGAGGATGGTAGGCAATATTATAATAATCATTGCACCTGGTGCAGCAGCAGCTCTGCAATGAGATTAATGAACCTGCTGACTGGCAAGGAAAAGTTTGGGGAACAATTTGCCCTGCTGCTTCTTTCAATTCCCCCTGCTAGAGTGGGGGGTGGGGGAAGAATAGGTCTTAATTCAAGAGGAATTTAGGGCCATGCATCGGTATTTCCCATACAAAGCAGAAGCTGGAAAGGCTGGGAACCTGCTCAGAAGGACTTAACTCCAGTATTTAGCTTCCCTCCCTTGTTCGAGCGTGGTGAGGAGCGCATCTGCGCACACGTATGTGCGTGAATGCCACGGCCGTTCCCAGGCTCAAACGTCCTGGTCGCAAGCCAAGCAAAACGTCTCTTGTGGCTCTTAATTTTGGTCAGGGTTAATCCATGCTACTTGTTTCCTGCACTTTTTTTTTTTCTGAAATGAAAGATTTGTGAAAGGAAATGGGTCAGGTAAGCAAAACAATTTGCTTGACCTGAAACAAAACATCTTTTTGCATCGGTCTTTTATCATTATCGCAAAAACAATGTCACTACTGTGCTGATATTACTCAATACTGTTACAGTTTGTTGCTTTATTTCAGTGATTTTTGAAGATCAGCTTGGTTTCAAGAGGAATAATTCTGAAGTTTCATTTCAAAACCCTAAACCCAAAAGACTTTCCAAACTCCTACCCATGTCCTGTGCTTGCAGATTGCTCTCATTGAGAAAAATTGCCCAGAATTTAATACAGGTTTTTCAGTCAGGATCACCCTGCATATATATATTTTTTAGTGACTAAAACGAGGCAAAAGAGCTTGCAGCAGCACTTCCACACCCTGTGAAATGAAGTGGGATCTCCCAACCCACTCCACGGGGACTGTGCAGGGCACGGCCCTCCCCAGACGGGTTGGATTTACGGTGCATTGCTGCACAGCTGAGCTGTGCATGTGCCTGGGAGGTGCCCAGGGTTTCTGCGTGGGTGACAGCCAGGCCAAAGATGCCCTGCAGTGGTTCTGCTCACTCCCGAACGAGAGAAACCCATGGCAGGTTTACATAGAAAAAAAAAAGAAGAAGAAACCACATATGAAAACCCCAAACCTCAAATACCACATGGACAATGTTTCCAGGTAGGAAAATGAGAATATATGCCCAGACACCCAGATGCACCGTTGAGTTAACCTGAAGGCATCTCCCTCAATTCATGACAGCAAATTCATGTGTGCAGCAATTGTGACGGCTCGTGCTGTTACCCACCGGCTGACACACGGCGAGAGGAGGGCTGGCGTTTCGGAGGTGGCACTATTTTCACTGAGCCATCACCATCTGGGCTGTTGGAAACACTCTTTTGGATCTGCTCCGCTTACCCATGTAGTATCCAAGCCCTGACCAGGTAAACCAATCAGATGTAAAGAACAAGGTCTCTAGTGGACATTCTCCTTCCCGAGTTTTGCTTTGAGTATTGATATCTGCTTTGGGTGGGGTGAGCTATGAAGGGCAAATCATGTTTAGTTTGGAGAATGAATGACACCAGGACACTGCTACATGATTAGAAGCGTCTTGAGCAGATGCAAGTGAAGCTAATCAAACACTGCTTCGTAAGTGTTATCAGCAGCCTCATAATTATTATTATTCGATTCCCAGGTGGCAGAGGCGATGGAGCTCCTCCCTCACATGGTGCGTCATGCAAAGGCAAATCAAAAAATCACAGTTCAAACCCGCTCACAGCTCTGATAGTCTGCTCCGTGCCGCATAGCGTCGCCACCACCTCCCACGCACCACCCCAGCCGTGGCCGCGTTGCCGTCCCGAGCCAGCTCGGCCCCGTCTAGGGAGTGCAAGCTAATCGCTCGCAGCGGGAAAGCGCCCGGGAACCCTTTCGAGTAGCAGGACGACATCGAGGCAAGGTGTTAATAAAGTGTCACTGGCTCCTTCGTCCGCAGCCCCGCGTGGCATCGCGGCGAAGACAGTTGTGATGTCAAAAGCAGATGGCTATGTCGTCAGGGGGGAGGTAAGCTGCACAGCAGATGGGCACTTCAAGATACAAAGATCCCTTTCATGCAAATTGCCCCCGATGATAATTTAAAAAAAAAAAAAAATTACAGAGAGAGAGAACTGGAGAAAACATCTGATGTGTGAGCAGTACAGTCTCTAAATAGAATATTTTCCCATTTTCCCATGAAGCATCAGGAGGTTCTTAAGCTCCAAAGTATTCATTTAACTCCTCGAGGCTCTAGTCTTACATTTCCTTTGCACCATGCTGCCCTAAATTACAACACACTCAAAACCGCTGTCTCTCCAAGTTTATTTCTAGAAAGCAAATCATTTTGCACCTGTTTACACACAAAACTTAACATCGCACAGATTATTTTTTTTTAAAGTAACTTTCATCCCAAGTGCCTCCAGGGGATTTACAGCCGACATACGTGCAATGCTAGAAATCAACCAGTACGCGCCAGTGTGCCAGGTTTGTACTTCAGGTGGGCACATTATAATTTTAAACAACATAATCGGACTGATTTCCTCCTGTTGGAGCACTGTATAGAGACAGGTAGTCGGAAGAGTTCAGTGGATACAGGGACAATTCCTCTTGCATACCAAATTCACACTCAATTTATAGCAGTGTTAAGGGAGGGGAGAACCAAGCAGACATCTGAAAATAATCAAGATCGTTATAAATTAGAAATTATAGAAAACCACTTAATCCACTGAAGAAATGCACCTAATTCGGGGGTGAGACACGACAGCAATTGGGAGTTTATTCAGCATCTGAAATTCTCACAGATGTTCCCAGGGTGCCTAAATGAGCAGTGAACACAGGGAAAGTAAGTATGCAAATAAAGCCACATCTTCCTGCTGAGTCTACTACAACCACAGACACACCATCAAAGTTATGTCCGGGTCAAGAAGAACAGGTGTATTTAAACACGCATCAAGTAAATAACATGTGCTAAACACATTCCCACGTGCCCAGGGAGGGAAAGATCTAAATAATGCATGTGAGAGCCCTTTCTCCTGAACTAGAGCAGGTCCCAGACGCTTCGTCCTTCTCCAGCCTGAGGCAAGGCTCGGGAGAGGGCATTTTTAGGGACATCAGAGGCAGGCACATGCAGCAGATGAAATGGGGGAGCTGCTGTTCGATAAGCACTAGAGCACGGCCCTCCCGACGGGGCTCGGGCAGCCCTGCTCTCTGGAGGTGGTGGAAAACCGAAAAGCAGGGATGGGACAGCCTCCCTCTTTCAAAAGAACCCGGCTGGACAGTAAATCATCCCAACATGATAAATACAGGCATTTACTTTGGGCAAGGAGCTCCAACCCTCACCTACACATTTGCTGTGAAACCTGGAGCGATGTGCGTTCCCAGCCCTACCACCACCGATGCTTTCGGCTCCTTCATCCACATGCATGCCCAGCCCCTGCCCCTTCGCCTTCCCTCTCCGCTGCGTGCGATGCACAGTCAGGGATGCTGCCATCCACCTCCTGCCCAGGGCATCGTGTCATCTGCTGCGCTGAACTGGCTTCCCCCGGGACCTGGAAACTACCATCTGAATGGGGTCTAGAGATAATGAACCCTCGGCAATGAGTAAATAAATAGCATCCTACCCATATGCCCAGCTGCACCCGGGACCCTGGTGACAGCTCGCTGACAAGGGCAACAATGTTTTTTGATCCTTTGCCTGCAAGGTATGGTACCGTCCGGCTCAAAACAGTGGGGAGTCAAGGCTACAAGCACCAGGGAGTATCCTGTATTCGGAGATCCCTTTTATTCCCCTGGACATGAAATTGTAGCCCGGACTCCCGCTTCTGCCAGCACCAAGGAGGACGAAAGGACTGGAGACTGGGAAGGTATAGGAAATAAGATGGATAACAGCGTGTCCATCGGGCAATGCTGAGATTTTGGAGGTTTTGCTGGGTGAATCACTTGAACTGCTGAACGCAGAAGATCAGCCCTTGGTAAATCCCCACTGGCAAAGAGCCTGGACCATACCAAATGTTATTGGCCTGAATCACCACTCATTTCTTTCGCTGCTGGTTCTTTCGCTGCCTCTTCCCACTGCCATCTCTCTGCCAACGCAGCCAAATTGGTGGCACGCAGGGTTGTGGCTGGCAGGCGCATCCTA